>NC_134358.1:134979952-135279952 GCF_048569485.1 Anomaloglossus baeobatrachus
ACAACGACGGGGGCGGGTGCTATCGCGATGTCACAGCGTGTAAAGCGGCCTTTAGGCTGTGTCTACATGGTGTGGTTTTAGCGCACTTTTTGATGCATTTTTTTAGTGCCATTTTGCCACAAAACTGCAAGCAAATCCTTGTGCCAGCAAAATCATTGAGAAATCCTGAATGCACTGTTCTATTTTTTTTTATATAATATATATATATATATATATATATATATATATATATATATATATATATATATATATATATATGTGTATATGTATATATATATATGTGTATATGTATATATATATATATATATATATATATATATATATATATATATATTATAATTTTTTTTTTTTTTCCTTTCCTTGCATATTTGGTGCAGAAAATAGTCTGCAGCATGTTGATTCTTCCATCTTTTTTGCCTAATTTTTTCACCACTGATGGCAATGAAAAACGCATGCGTAAATGTGTGTTTTGGACTGCATTTTTACTGCCAAGAGATGCAGAAATTTCTGCAATCAAATACTCAACGTGCGCACATAGCCTTACACAGATCTCTTACTACTCATGGGACCGGTGTATTCATGTCCGAGAGACTTGGACAATCCTGATATTAAAATGAACATTTTATGATCCCAGCTGTAGTGTCAGGAGGCACATGAGCCTGTGTATTCAGTCTCCACTCTCCTAGCCTGATTGACACCTGCAGCTTGTACTGAGCAGTGTGAGCGCTTTGCGCAGCAGGGAGGAGGGACACTGAGGCGCTGTTAATCAGGCTGACAATAAGTTACACTTTCAGAAATCATTATACCACCTTTGTGACATGGACTTATGAAAGTAAGTACAGCATCTCAATCAGGTCTATTCAGTAATTTAAGAGGCTTATAATCTGACATCTGGTAAAGGATCTGCTTTAAAGCCTCACTCAGACGTCTGTATAACACGGTACCAGTAGTGACCATGATGCACAGGCGGCTGACCTGAACTCTATAGCCTCATGTATCAGGCTGTCAAATCTGGGTCAGCAGAAAAGATCTGACTCAACATGAAACTTAAAGGGAACCTGTCATCAGAAATTTAGCTTGAACCCTAAAAGTTTCCCCCTCTGCAGCTCCTGGGCTCCATTCTAGCAAGGTTCCTCTAGTTTTTCTGGCCCCTTTTATACCAAAATAAACACTTTATAAAGTTGTACCTTTTGCTATGTAAATTTTGTAAATTATCCATGGGGGCGGGCTCTCTGCTGACCGTTGCTGTTCCTCCTGCCGATTTACGCCGCCCCCCAACGCTGAATTTCATATCTCAAGACGCCGCCCCTGGGCGCCCGAGGTCCTGCGCATGCGCTGTGCGACTGTAGCGGGACTGTGCACTGCGTGCACGTGTGACCGCTGGTGACGTTTTGCGCAGGCACGAGGTTATGGGCGATGCTGTGAGTGTCATCAGCAAGTGCCGCCCATAACCTCGTGACCGCACTTTCCCCTCTGCCTCCAGTGTTCTGCGCCGGCCAAATGACCAGACGTCACCTCCTTCCCATCATACCCTGCAGTAGGAAATAGATGGGATGAGCGGAGAGGATCTGAGCGACGTACAGAGGGGAGAGCGCGGCCACGAAAGTATGGGCGGGCACTTGCGATGCAATCACAGTGCCACCCATACTCTCGTGCCTGCGACCACGTCACCAGGTGTCCCGGCGTGCACGGGACCTCGGGCGCAGTGGGCGCCGTCCTGAGGGATGATTTGGAGCATGGGGGGACGGCGTAAGATACAACACCGGACGCCAGACGGCCCGCCCCGATGGAGAATTTACAAGATTTTCATACCAAAAGGTATAACTTTATAAAGTATTTATTTTGGTTCAAAAGGGGACACAAAAAGTATAGAAACCTTACTAGAATGCAGCCCAGGAGCTGCAGAGGGGGAAACATTTAGGTTGAAAGACAAATTTCTGATGACAGGTTCCCTTTAAATGGAGACAAGGCTATGCGGATTGTGTGCCCATATTCATCACCATTAGTTTTATTTCCGTGCTGGCCCTGTCCGTACGGCTGCATCCTCACTGGTTCTAGTGCGGTCTTTGTGGGACTAGGCCATAGTGTTTCTATAAATGCCCGATTTCTGACTGCATGGATGACTGATGAGACTTGTGTCCGGTGATATTTATTCTTCTAAATGATAGACGGTATTTTATTCTCTCTATACAGGCTATGAAATCTGCGGCTTGGAGAAAATCCCGGAGAACGGGCCTGCGCTAATTGTGTACTATCACGGAGCGCTCCCTGTAGACTATTATTATTTTGTAGCAAAGGTCATTCTTCTGAAAGGAAGGACCTGTCACTCGGTGGGGGACCACTTTCTTTTTAAAGTACCAGGTAAGTAATCACGCTGTGGTATTTGAAAGCGATCTGCTGCATGAGTGACTATTATATCTATAGCCAGTCATGGAAACCTATAATTTATTCCAGATAAGACACATCTGACCGGCTCATTCTGTCTCTGTTTCACTAAAATTACTCTAAAAGCGCGTAATGTAGGTTTTACATGGTGATTCATTATTGCTTTCATGGAGGTCAGCGATAACCTAATAATGCAGCCTTCTCGTGTGTTTTTTTTTATTTTTTTTTTTATTCACTCATTGCTCTGCTTGATTGTGTACTTGCATTGTTAAGTATCGCAGATAAATAGGCCTCGTTTTATATATCTATAATATTCATTCTGGCAGTCGGCGGTCTAGTGTATAGTGGCCGAGCATTCTCTGTCTCTCACGTCTATGGGTCTGTGTCCTGATCCTGGGCAGATCTCATAGCGCTGAGGACTGGTGTAAGCTGGGAAAGACAGCAGTCACACAGGCGGTCTCTGCTTTGTATTCACTGTTATACTTGTTTTTGGTTTTTGTTATAGATTTTAGGAATATATCAATTGCCTATATATCACCTATATATTCTGCTGCGCTGTAGAGAGTATCATCACTCACATCGGTTCTTGACTCCTAAAGAGTTTGTCCACTACTTTTACCTTGATGGTCTATCCTAATGATAGGTCAACAATGTCTGATTGGCCGGGGTCCGACACACTGCACCTCCACCGATCAGCTGTGCTCAATGCAGGCAGCTGGTAATGCTCAGTGCTAGAGAGCTGCCCTGTCAACTGACAGCGTCCGCGGCCGGGTACTGCACATCTGCCTCCTATTGTTTAGAATGGGAGGTGGATGTGCAGTACCCGGTCGCGGCTGATATCAGTTGACGGGGCAGCTCCGGACCTGAGCATTTCCGCCTGTCTGCTGCCACCACTGGCACCAAGAACAGCTGATCGGTGGGGGTGCTAGGTGTTGGACCCCAGCTGATTAGACATTAATGACCTATCCTAAGGATAAGCCATCAATGTTGGAGTAGTGACCAACCTCTTTAAGGCCACCATACACATTATATAGCTGTCAGCCAAATGATTGTTCATACAACCGCTATCTTCCCCCGACTTGGCCACATACAGGAACCATCCTCCATTCACTTCATGCTTTTGGTTGACTCCACTGATCTCGTCAGGTTTGGCTGACCTTTAATCTAAGGCTATGTTCACATTGTGTTTAGTAAAAATGTAAGAACGAAGGCACTCACCGGTTCTTGCTGTGCAGGAATTTCTTTATTAACACATGGAGGTTACATACTTGGGCTAGCGGGAGGAGGAGGAGGACCACGCGACACTTCAGACGACCTCTCTGACGGGTCGGGTGGTCCTCCCTCTCCCCGCTATCCCAAGTATGTAACCTCCACGTGTTAATAAAGAAATTCCTGTACAGCAAGAACTGGTGAGTGCCTTCATTCTTACATTTTTACTTGGTTATGTCTTCCCTTGAATTAGCACCCCGGAGCGGCATGGAAACCTGCCTGGTTACTGAAGTCTAAATGGACACTGATTGTATGGTAGCAGCACAAAAGCATTTGGAGTAGTGCCCCAGATTCTTCCTAGTTTGTGAAGTTCACATTGGGTTTTAGCGTACTGTCAACGACTCCGTCAGTGATTTAAGAAGCCCCGGAAAACTTGATTCGGGTGTATGAGCTGGGGCGGCCATTCTATTGGTGAAGGAGTGTTCTGTCAGATTCTGTTTTCAGCCATGTCCGACTATTTGAAGCGAGCAGCAAAATGCGTTTGCTTCATTAGTTATTCTCATTGTCAACGTTTATTCGCAAATCCTGTTTCCCAAAGCTTCAGAAGTAATACCCGATGGAAGCACTGACCATATGCTAAAACGCAATGTCACCCTAGCCTTAGATGTGTAGGTGACTCTATTCTAACTACCTTGTCTCACAGACTATTGCTAATTTCAAAGCAGTTCAATAAATCTCTACTTAACAGATCTAAGAAAGGTTGCCTTTACTCAAAAATGGGCGCAAAAAAAATTGTAATTTTGAAACCTAGCTTGACATTGGTCAATGGTTTCTCGGAAAATAAATTATCACTTGAGTCATGATGACCTTTTCTACATCGTAATCTGATTATTATAGTTTTGTTCCATTCCACCCCATTATTTACGATGTGGGAGGAAAACCATGAGTATATACAATGATGATATGTGGCAACAGTGCTAACACAGAGCCACCATGCTGCCCTACAATACTTACATTCATGTAAATTTTGCACAGTGGTTAATAAGAATTTTTTTTTTATCGTTCCTTTGGGCGACCCAGACCATGGGTGTTTAGCTTCTGCCTCCGGAGGACACACAAAGTACTACACTTAAAAGTGTAGCTCCTCCCTCTGAGTTTATACACCCCCTGGTAGCCAGTCCTAGCCAGTTTATTGCTTTGTGTCAGGAGGCATACATCCACACATGCATTCTCATCTGATTGTTTGACTTTTGGAAAGAGTTTGAAGAAAAGCGGGTCCATGTGTGGACTCCCGGCATGTCCCTTCTCACCCCACTGTGTCGGCGGTGTTGTTAAGGTTGATTTACAAGGCTGCAGCCTTACATGCCGCGCTCCTTCACCATCCCTTCTGGGCTCTGGCTTGAAGTGGGAGCCAGCACTGTCTCCATGCCTGGCAGGAGTCCGGTCTCCATCCACAGCCCCTTGAGGATTCTGTTGGACCGGAGCACTCATCCCCAGGGACATGGCCCTGCGTCTCAGCAGCTAAGTACCTGAGACGTTTATGTTGGGGGTCCCGGTTCTTTATTGTAAGGGGAGAGTATGCTGTATGTGATTGTTTTAACTTTTCCGGCGGGTTCTCTAGCTTTTGCCTGAGAACCGCGCCGATGGTGCCTGCTTGTCGGCCTCGCCGCTTAAATTTAGGCCCCGGCTTCGCCGGAGGCCTAGTTTCATTTTCCTGCCCTCGCATGTCACTCATGCAGAGGGACAGGTTCGGCTCCTCCCGGCGGCCGTTCTACACAGGGGAGGGACACTCCCCACTGCTGGGGCGTCCCTCCTTCCCTGCAGGTCTCTATAGCCCTCCAGTTCCCGCTCTTTTATAGGAACGCCCTCTTCTCAGGCAGAGTTCACTCTGCTCTGGGACATCCTGCATTCTGCATCTCTGCTGAGGTGCTGCGACTGGGGGACCGGGCTTCGGGATCTGGAGGGCACACAACACCGCGCTCAGCGGTCTGGTAAGCCACAGCCGGTCTCCGGTTGTGGACCTCTGTATATTCTCCCTGGGGTTCATTCTCTGCAAAGCCCCCACTCCAGCAGCATGTCTCACACAAGGAGCAAGGCTCCAAAGCTTTATTCTGCATGCACTGCATGTAAGCTCCTGCTGCCTGAGCCGAGCACCTATCCACATTGTGATGTCTGCTCTAACTTGGCGGTGCCACAGCCTGGAGTCTCACCCCACAGTGGTCTCTCAGGCTGCTGCTGCACCTGTGATTGAACCCCCGGCCTGGGTAGAGTCCTTTTCTAGGTCCATATCCCAGTCATTTGCTGAGTCCATGGGGCTTTTGTCCAGGACTTTGATGAATATGCATCAGCCCCCCTCACAGGGTGCCTCTAATACTCTTGACAGAGGACTCCTATCCTCTGACCTCCGTCCATCGGAGCTCACGGAGGATTCATCATCTGATCCCAGACCCCGTCCTTCTAAGAGAAGGCGCAGGGTTTCCTCCCCCTCCCCATCCCACGGCTCTGTCTCAAGAGCTCACTCTCAAGATGAGGAGGATGCCCTCACTGGGTGCTCGGAGGCTATGTATCCCTTCAATTTCTCTGAGGGTGACTCAGATCTTAGTGATTTGATTGCTTCTATTAATTCTGTGCTGGATCTCAATCCACCAGTGTCAGAGGAGCAACTCTCTTTGGCAGAAAAACATCAGTTTACCTCGCCTAAGAGAGTGAAGAGTGTGTTCTTTAACCACTCCAGTTTTCAGACCGCTGTGACCAAACCCAGGGCCTGCCCTGACAAACGCTTTCCAAAGCATGGTTCTGATGACCGGTTTCCATTTCCACCTGAGGTGGTCAAGGAGTGGTCTCACTCCCCAAAGGTAGACCCCCCGGTGTCTAGGCTCTCAGCCCGGACCGTTGTGTCGGTGGCTGACGGCACCTCACTTAAGGATTCCACTGACCGTCAGATTGACCTTCTGGCCAAATCTGTGTATGAAGCTGCGGGGGCCGCGTTTTCCCCGACTTTTGCAGCAGTGTGGGCTCTCAAAACCATCTCTGCTTCTCTAGAGGAGATGCATTCCCTCACCAAGGAATCTATGCCTGAGATGGTTACCTTAACTGCTCAGGCTTCAATTTTTTCATCCTATGCCATGTCTGCCATGCTAGAGGCTGCTCACCGCACTGCGGTGGCTTCAGCTAATTCTCTTGTTATCCGCAAGATTTTGTGGCTTCGAGAGTGGAAGGCAGATGCTTCTTCCAAGAAGTTTCTTGCTGGGCTCCCTTTTGCTGGTTCACGGCTGTTTGGTGAACAGCTGGATGAAATCATTAAAGAAGCTACTGGCGGGAAGAGTACTTCCATGCCACAAACCAAGACCAGGAAACCCGCCCAGGGTAGGAATCAATCGAGGTTTCGTTCCTTTCGTTCCTCCAACTGGTCATCCTCTAAGCCTTCCGCCTCGTCCGCTAACTCAGCCAAGGATCAGAAATCCAACTGGCGCCCAAAAGCGCGTCCGCAGAAGACCGCAGGAGGTTCTGCCACTAAGGCAGCTTCCTCATGACTCTCGGCCCGCTCCAGCCACGTCCTTAGTCGGTGGCAGGCTCTCCCACTTTGGCGACGCTTGGTTAAAGCAAGTCTCCGATCAGTGGGTGAGAGACATCATATCTCACGGCTACAGGATAGAATTCTCTTCCAGCCCTCCAAACAGATTTTTTCTCTCAACTCCCCCCTGCTCCAAGGCCGCCGCCTTCTCGCAGGCCGTGGCGTCCTTGCAGGCAAACGGAGTGATTGTCCCAGTTCCCGCCCAGGAACGGTTCAGAGGTTTTTACTCAAATCTCTTCCTAGTTCCAAAAAAGGACGGTACCTTCCGGCCCATCCTGGATCTCAAGCTTCTCAACAAGCATGTCCGGGTGCGGCATTTTCGCATGGAGTCTCTGCGATCAGTCATTGCCTCTATGACCCAAGGGGAGTTCCTGGCGTCCATCGACATCAGAGATGCCTATCTACATGTGCCAATCGCAGTGTCACATCAGCGTTGGTTACGTTTTGCGATAGGAGAGGATCATTTCCAATTCGTGGCTCTCCCCTTCGGGTTAGCCACGGCCCCTCGGGTATTCACCAAGGTCATGGCGGCAGTGATTGCGGTCCTGCACCTCCAGGGGTTAGCAGTGCTTCCTTATCTGGACGACCTTCTGGTCAAGGGTACATCCAGCGCAGACTGTCAGCGGAGTGTTTCGCTCACTCTCGCCACCCTAGCCCAATTCGGGTGGATTGTCAATCTTCCCAAATCCACTCTGACTCCGACCCAGAGTCTCACGTACCTAGGGATGCAGTTCGAGACTTTGCCGGCACTTGTGAAGTTGCCCTTAGACAAACAGCTGTCACTCCGGTTGGCAGTGCGCTCTCTCCTGAGGCCCCGCCGTTATACCCTCAGGCGTCTGATGCAGGTGCTGGGTCAAATGGTGGCCTCCATGGAGGCGGTTCCCTTTGCCCAGTTCCATCTGCGTCCTCTGCAGCTGGACATTCTCCGCTGTTGGGACAAGCGGCCTTCCTCCTTACAGAGGTTAGTGGCTCTGTCGCCACGGACCAGGAGCTCTCTTCAGTGGTGGCTTCGACCCCTCTCCCTGTCCCAAGGGCGCTCCTTCCTGACTCCGTCCTGGGTGATTCTCACCACGGATGCCAGCCTATCCGGCTGGGGAGCGGTACATCTCCACCACAGAGCACAGGGCACTTGGACTCCGTCCGAGTCAGCCCTTTCAATCAATGTGCTGGAAACCAGAGCTGTGCTTCTAGCTCTCCTAGCCTTTCACCACCTGTTGGCGGGCAGGCACATTCGAGTCCAGTCAGACAACGCGACAGCGGTTGCCTACATCAATCAGCAAGGCGGGACACGCAGCCGCCTGGCAATGTTAGAGGTCCAACGCATTCTTCAATGGGCGGAGGACTCCAAGTCCACCATATCCGCAGTCCACATCCCTGGCGTAGAAAACTGGGAGGCAGATTATCTCAGCCGTCAATCCGTGGACGGTGGCGAGTGGTCCCTGCACCCGGCAGTGTTTCAGTCAATCTGCCGCAAGTGGGGCACTCCGGACGTGGACCTAATGGCATCCCGTCACAACAACAAGGTTCCGGTTTACGTGGCTCGCTCCCACGATCCTCAGGCCTTCGCCGCGGATGCTCTGGTTCAAGACTGGTCCCTGTTTCGTCTGTCCTACGTGTTTCCCCCTCTAGCTCTCTTGCCCAGAGTCCTGCGCAAGATCAGAATGGAGGGCCGTCGAGTCATCCTCATTGCACCGGACTGGCCCAGGCGAGCTTGGTATCCGGACCTGCTCCAACTGTCCGTGGAGATGCCGGGGCATCTTCCGGATCGTCCAGACCTGCTCTCGCAAGGTCCGTTTTTCCGCCCGAATTCTGCGGCACTCAAATTGACGGCATGGCTCTTGAGTCCTGGATTTTGACGGCTTCTGGTATTCCTCCTGAAGTCATCCCCACTATGACTCGGGCCCGTAAGTCTTCCTCCGTCAAGATCTATCACAGGACTTGGAAGATTTTCCTGTCCTGGTGTCGCTCTTCCGGCCATTCTCCTTGGCCATTCTCGTTGCCGACCCTTCTGTCTTTTTTACAGTCCGGTCTGCAGCTAGGACTGTCCCTCAACTCTCTCAAGGGACAAGTCTCAGCTCTATCAGTGCTGTTCCAGCGGCGTCTCGCCCGGCTGGCTCAGGTCCTCACCTTCATGCAAGGTGCGTCTCACATCATTCCGCCTTATCGGCGGCCCTTGGATCCCTGGGACCTTAACTTGGTCCTCACGGTATTGCAGAAACCCCCCTTTCGAGCCCCTTAGGGAGGTTTCTTTGAATCGTCTTTCTCAAAAGGTGGCCTTTCTAGTTGCCATAACTTCTCTCAGGAGAGTCTCTGATTTGGCTGCGCTCTCCTCGGAGTCACCTTTTTTGGTTTTTCACCAAGACAAGGTAGTTCTCCGTCCGACCCCGGACCTAAGGTGGTCTCTCCCTTCCACCTTAACCAGGATATTTCCTTGCCTTCCTTCTGTCCAGCCCCTGTTCATCGCTTTGAAAAAGCGCTGTATACTCTAGATCTGGTGCGTGCTCTCTGGATCTATGTGTCTCGCACCGCTGCGCTTAGGCGGTGCACCTCTCTTTTTGTGCTAACCACAGGGCGGCGCAAGGGTCTCTCTGCTTCTAAGCCGACCTTGGCCCGTTGGATTAGATCGACCATTTCGGACACCTACCAGAGTACTCAGGTGCCTCCCCCGCCGGGGATCAAAGCACACTCGACCAGAGCTGTTGGTGCCTCTTGGGCTTTTAGGCACCAGGCTACGGCTCAACAAGTCTGTCAGGCTGCCACTTGGACTAGCCTGCATACCTTTTCGAAGCACTACCAAGTGCATGCTCATGCTTCGGCAGATGCGAGCTTGGGCAGACGCATCCTTCAGGCGGCTGTCGCCCACTTGTGAAGTTAGGCTCCGCCTACTTCTTAGTTTCTTCTGTTTATTCCCACCCAGGGACAGCTTTGGAACGTCCCATGGTCTGGGTCTCCCAAAGGAACGATAAAGAAAAAGAGAATTTTGTTACTTACCGCAAATTCTTTTTCTTATAGTTCCGTATTGGGAGACCCAGCTCCCTCCCTGTTGCCTGTTGGCAATTTTCTTGTTCCGTGTGTTAGCACCGGCTGTTGTCGTGGACAGAGTCTCCGGTTGTTCCGGTTCTTACTCGGTTCTACTTGTGGGTGGCTATTCTCCTTCAGCTTTTGCACTAAACTGGCTAGGACTGGTTACCAGGGGGTGTATAAGCTCAGAGGGAGGAGCTACACTTTTAAGTGTAGTACTTTGTGTGTCCTCCGGAGGCAGAAGCTAAACGCCCATGGTCTGGGTCTCCCAATACGGAACTATAAGAAAAAGAATTTACGGTAAGTAACAAAATTCTCTTTTTTCCCATTTTCATAGCACCTACATATCTTGATATGGAGTAAATCTGCTCCACGCTGACAAAAAACATGAAACATGAATTTTAGACCTTATGCTCCACCTCTTGACCTTTGTAACTAAACCTAGTTGTAGCTTCTGATATGTGGGCTTGGTTCCTGAGACAGAGTGGTATAACGAGTACCTATCACCAGTCTTCGGCTGCCCCTTTTATGTAATGAGTGGGCAGCCCAAGACCGGTGGGGTATGTTTCTAAATGTAACTCACAAGATCGTGCAGAACCAATCCTAATGCCCCGAAAGGACCTGACTTTTGCTAGAGTGAGATCCCATAACTCTCTGCATCTCCTCTCACAGTGGATGCATTACATTTCGTTCTTTGTACTAACCCAGCACTGATATGTAATTTACCATGGTGTCACCGAACAGAAACTTCAGTACAGCAGTTAGTGTTCGGTAACCGATTAATAAAGTACATGGCAGCACTGGGTTAGTGCAAAGAGAGCCCTAACACACTCACTGCCAGAAAAAATATATAGCTTCACTCTGAAATGCAATAATATGCAAACATTGAATATATGAATTTGGAATTGCATTACTCCTATAGAAAAAATGTTAAAAATGAGATACTTAGCACACAAATTGGCCAATTTATGAGAGCCCAACAGCCAGTGACAAGGCGTACCCCTTTGTTGGGACCCTAACAAAGGTTCAGGATAAAGGCTTAGATTCCCAACCAAAGGGGTAAGGGTGCTTTACACGCTGTGACATCGGTAACGATATATCATCGGGGTCACAACGTTAGTGACTTACATCCGGCGCCGTTAGCGACATCGCAGCGTGTGACACCAGTGAGCAACGATCAACGAGCGCAAAAACATGAAAAATCGTTGCTCGACACGTCGTTCATTTCTTTAATATCGTTACTGCTGCAGGTACGATGTTGTTCGTCATTCCTGCGTCAGCATACATCGCTATGTGTGACACCGCAGGAGCGACAAACATCTCCTTACCTGCGTCCACCAGCAATGAGGAAGGAAGGAGGTGGGCGGCATGTTCCGGCCGCTCATCTCCACTCCTCCTCTGCTATTAAACGGCTGCTGTGTGAGGCCGCACAAACAGCCCCCTTAGAAAGGAGGCGGTTCGCCTGCCAGAGCAACGTCGCAGGGAAGGTAAGTCCGTGTGACAGGTGTTAGCGATGTTGTGCGCCACAGGCAGCGATTTGCCTGTGTCGCACAACCGACGGGGGCGGGTACGCTCTCTAGCGATTATTGATACCGATATTGCAGCGTGTAAAGTGCCCTGTACACTTTGTCACTGGCTGTTGGGCTCTCAGAGCACAAATTGGCCAATTCATGATAGCTCAACAGCCAGTGACAAGGTGTACCCTTTTGTTGGGACCTTTAAGCGTTTCTATTCTAAAATTTGTTAAGGTCCCAACAAAGGGGTAAAGCTTGTCACTGGCTGTTGGGCTTTCGTGAATTGGTCAGTTTTGTGTGCAAAGTACCTTCATTTTTTAAGACTTTTTTTTTTGTTAGCAGTAATGCAGTTCTAAATTCTTAAAATCAGTGTATGCATTTCAGAGTGCAGCGGTATATTTTTGGGGGGCTATATTGAATAGTCGTGCCAGTTTGCACCTGTTCACACTTGTCTTATTTTGCTTGGAGGTGCTGATCACTTATTTAATATTTGCTTTCACTGCCAGAGCGGCCGCAGGGAGTTGTCGGATCCAAATCTGTGTACAACCCACGAGTTCAGGTCACCAAATAATAGTCCCATAAGAACTAACATAGCCATAGTTGTCACATAAATACTTCCTATCTTGCAAAGACAAAGCTGAACACATTTCCTGCAAATTATGGATCATTACAGGGAAATCCAGGAAACTGATATAATGAAATTGATAAATCTGCCCCAGTGTGTCTCAGCCAGAGCTTGTCAGTCTTCTAATAGAATTATACTTTCATTACAGGATTCAAACCATTGCTTGATGTGTTTAGTGTAATCCATGGACCAAAGGAAGAGTGTGTGAGAGCGCTGAAGAACGGCCATCTCTTGGCTATCTCTCCGGGAGGGGTGCGAGAAGCTCTGTTCAGTGATGAATCCTATATCCTCATGTGGGGAAATCGCACAGGCTTTGCACAAGTGGCAATCGACGCTCAGGTGGTAAGTTCACCTAATATCTAAATTATATTTTAGCAGCACCAAAACTTTGCTAAGCCAAAGTGTACAATTTTCTAGTATTTAAAGGAGTTTTCCTATTTTTTCATATCACGATTTGTTAAAAAAAGTTTAGCAATTTTCACACTGGCCATTAAAGCTAGGATCGGACTGAGCCACAAGGGAGCTGCTAATAACCTGTTGGGCCCCTGTGCCGCGGTGGCCCCCACCCCTTTATGTATTCAGTAGTCGGCACAATACACTTGATTCTCTATGTACAGACAGAAGCAACATCTCATCAGTCATTGAACAAGTCCTACAGTATATTATAGAGACATATAGGTACATTTGTGAAGGGGGATAATGTAATATTTGCATGTAACTGAACAGTGGGCCCCTAAAGTCACTTACTGATGGGCCCTTGGCACTCCAGGCTGACATTGACTAAGGGGTACTTTGCAGGTTGCAACATCGCTACTGCGATATCGTCGGGGTCAAATCGAAAGTGATGCACATCCGGCGCCGGTAACGACGTCGCAACGTGTAAAGCCTAGATGCGCTGATAAACGATCGCAAAAGCGTCGTAAATCGGTGATCTGTGTAGCGTCGGCCATTTTCATAATGTCGCACCAATAGGAGATACAATCTTGTTCTCGTTCCTGCGGCAGCATACATCGCTGTGTGTGAAGCCGCAGTAGCGAGGAACATCTCCTTACCTGCCTACACCGGCTATGCGGAAGGAAGTAGGTGGGTGGGATGTTTACGTCTCGCTCATCTCCGCCCTTCCGCTTCTATTGGCCGCCTGCCGTGTGACGTCGCTGTGACGCACGACCCGCCCCCTTAGGAAGGAGGTGGGTCGCCGGCCAGAGCGACGTCGCAGGGCAGGTAAGTGCATGTGACCCTACCGTAGCGATAATGTTCGCTACGGCAGCTATCACAAGATATCGCATGTGCGACGGGGGCGAGGACTATCGCGCTCGGCATCGCAAGCGTCAGCTAGCGATGTCGCAGCGTGCAAAGTACCCCTAAGCCTCATAGGGGCAGCAGCAATAGACTGACTCTCACTTTGGTTATATTGAAGCTGTTTCTTGGCACACTATAATCTGGGTGAAGGTTATTGTGAATGATGGGGGAGAAGGTGAGCTGTAACATCACTTATTATGGTTGGTAAATCTTGTGTTATTTCCCTTTAATTGTAACTCTGTAATAACAAGACAACTGAAAAATCGTCTGTACAGATGAGGAAGCCAAGTGGCCAGTGTGACAGTGGGTCATTTTCTGATGACACTGTTCTTTGAACTTCTGCAAATTATCAAATCCCTCAGACCTGTAAACTAGTAATAAAACTGTATTCGAGAATCGCAGATAATAAGACTGTGTGACTTGTCCTACATTATGTGAAATGTTTCTGATTTGTTTTCGCAGTGCATCATTCCAATGTTCACGCAGAACGTCCGGGAAGGATTCCGCTCTCTTGGCTGTTTACGTAAGAAATGTCTCAGTGCTTTTGTATGACCTTAAATTATTACTTTTTAAGCAATTCAGTATATATGCGATTAAAAAATGTTGTTTAGTTGCAGAACGTACTATTAAATTAAATTTATATCTTGTTCTTGTCGACTATTACCACATTGCAACAGTCATTTTAACATACATACAGCTTTTGACAAAATCGATAATATTTCATCTTTACGTTTTTAGAGTATGTGCACACGATCAGTGTCCACAGCGTTTTGGATGCAACGAGTTTTCCCTGCTTCCAAAAGGCTGTGTTGTACAATACAAGCACAGAGGATGGAAATGATAGAAATCACATGGTCACTCCACATTGTAAACTGACATACGGCATGGCTTCCAGAGCCGCGGCATGTCAATTTATGCTGCAGAGATGTGAGTGTTTTCCTTGGGGAGAATGCAGCAAAAGTCCGCAATGGTCCGGACACTGACTCTGTGTCTTCAAATCGTGTGCCCATATCCTTTAAAAGGGTTTTCTGAGAACAAAACAATGACTTATCCTTAAGGCCCCGTTACATGCAACAACATCGTTAACGAGATGTCGTTGGGGTCACGGAATTTATGACGCACATCCGGCCTTGTTAGCGACGTCGTTGTGTCTGACACGTATGAGCGACCGCTAACTATGTAAAATACTCACCAAATCGTTGATCGTTGACACGTCGTCCATTTCCAAAATATTGTTGCTGTTGCAGAGGGCAGGTTGTTCGTCGTTCCTGAGGCAGCACACATCGCTATGTGTGACACCCCAGGAACGACGAACACTGTACCTGCGTCCTCCGGCAACGAGGTGGGCGTGACTTCCATGCGGCTGTTCTCCACCCCTCAGCTTTGATTGGACGCCTGCCGTGTGACGCCGCATGAACCGCCCCCTTAGAAAAGAGGTTGTTCGCCGCCCACAGCGACGTCGCGAGGAATGTAATTATGAGTGACGGGTACTAACGATATTGTACGCCACGGACAGCGATTTGCCCGTGTTGCATAAACGACGTGGGCGGGTGCTTTAATGAGCGACATCACTAGCAATGTCGCTACGTGTAAAGCCCCCTTTAGGTGTAGGCCACAATGTTTGATCAGTAGGGACCAATTCTTAGCACCACCACCTACCAAAAGAATCCCACAGACCCAGCAGCCTCCGTACATGTGACTGCTCCCGGTTCTGCAGCTCCGTCCTATTTCTCATTGATCCGTTATGAAACGTGTTCATCTCTCTTTCACAGGGATCTTTAGGTGGTTGTATGAGACGTATAAGATACCATTTGTTCCTGTGTATGGTGGATTCCCAGTGAAATTTCGCACATATCTTGGTGACCCCATCCAGTATGATCCAAATATTACAGCAAATGAATTGGCAGAGAAGGTAAGGTCTGATTTAATAGTAGGAAACATTGGATCTGATGGATTTGATTATTGCATTTGCATCTGGTGTTTTGTCAAATTTTTTTTGCCTTTTTTTTTGCACCCAATTGATCTCTTCTGTTTTGAAGTCTATTTTATCCATTTCTTATATATCGTCGTCTGCAGCCGCCGGCCGTGTTACATCACCAGTACTGTAGTTTAGTTTAGTTTAGTTTTTTTCTTAATTTTCTCTCTTGCTAGTCTCTATATTTCTCCCCCTAGAGTTGGCCACATGGCTGTGGGCGCTCAGTGCTGCACCCTAGCTGTCAGTAGGGGGATGACCAGCTCGGGGGGGCCTCTGGTCCTGCTCTTCACATTATGTAGCTCACAATGGTCACCTGAATGTCTGCCCTGGGCTCAGACTCCCGCTCTCATATAGTGCCCATGTTCTCATGCTATTAATTTTTAATGAATAATTAAAGCATTTTAAAAGGGAAAACACAAAAATCAATTATTAGTTTCTATGTGTAATTACCCTATTAATCAAAAGATATTATTACATATTTGTATTTGGAAGGGAAAAAGGTTTTTGACTGAATCGTTAATAATCTTCAGTATCTGGATTCCTCAGCTAAAATTCATTTGTATTTCCACTGATTATAAAATATTAGGCTGGCGCCAAGATGGGCCCCGCTAGATCTGCACCCGATAATCTTTTTTGTTAATGATGGTCGACTTATATCAGGTTTTTAATCATTTTAACACTACTGTAAATATCGTCTCTTTTCCCACCACATAAGCTGGCAGTGGGCTTATGCTTGTAAGTCATGCCATACAGATGTGTCCTTAACCCCTTCAGCCCCAGAGCGTTTTCCGTTTTTGTTTTTGCTCCCCTTCTTCCGAGAGCCGTAACTTTTTTTATTTTTCCGTCAATCTTGCCATATAAGGGCTTGTTTTTTGCGCGACGAGTTGTACTATTAAATGAAACCATAAGTTTTACCATATGGTGTATTGGAAAACAGTAAAAAAATTCCAAGTGTGAAAAAACTTCAAAAAAAAGTGTGATCGCACAATAGTTTTTGGGATATCTTATTCACCGTGTTCACTATATGGTAAAACTGATGTGTTGTTGTGATGCCTGAGGTCGGTGCGAGTTTGTAGACACCAAACATGTATAGGTTTACTTGTATCTAAGGGGTTAAAAAAAATCACAAACTCGTCCTATAAAAGTGGCGTACGTTTTACGCCATTTTCCGAAACCCGTAGCATTTTCATTTTATGGGATCTATGGCCCAGTGACTGCTTATTTTTTAATGGTACCATTTTTGCGCAGATGCTACGGTTTGATCGCCTGTTATTGCATTTTGCGGAAAACTTGCGGCGACCAAAAAACGTAATTTTGGCGTTTGGAATTTTTTTGCCGCTACGCCGTTTACCAAGCAGATTAATTGATTTTATATTTTGATAGATCATCGGGCATTCTGAACGCGGCGATACCAAATATGTGTATATTTTTTTTTATTTTTTTAACCCTTTAATTTTCAATGTGGTGAAAGGGGGGTGATTTGAACTTTTAGGGTTTGTTTTTTGTTTTTTTTATTTTTTAAAACTTATTTACTTTTTTTTTTATTTTTTATTTTACTAGTCCCCCTAGGGGGCTATATGGATCAACAATGCGATCGCTCTGCCCTATCTGCTGATAACAGCTACACAGCTGTAAACAGCAGATATGTTCACTTTCTCCTTCACTCGGCTCCGGGCCGAGTGAAACTGAAAGTGACTCATGCACTTTCCCCCCCCCCCAAAACTGGGGGGGTAAATTTGGGGTTTGTCTTACAATCTGGTTGTGGCTTACTGGGGCCGCGGTGGTGGAGTGGGGTCATAGGTGGCAGGTTTGGTGATACTGAGGGCTTGGAGGAGTACTGGAGTGGCTCAGGAGGGTCACAGGGCTGGGTGTCTCAGTGGCGGGCGCCTTGATCTGACTGTGGGCTGCATTGAATCGCTTGCGGTTGACGCGATGGACTTCAAGAAACCAGCCATGGAGTCCTATCTGTGCACAGCCATTTTCTTGAAGTCCATCTCATCAACTGCAGGCGATTCACTGGAGCCCACAGTCAGATCAATGGCACCGGCTGCCGAGACACCCTGTCCTGTGACCCTCCTGAGTCGCTCCACTGCAGTGACACTGCCGCAGCCCGCCAGCAGATCAATGGTGCCCGCCACCGTGACACCCCTGAGCCCGCAGTATCGCCGACCCTCCTGAGCCACAACACCCCCTCCTCTGAGCCCGCAGCATCGCTGACCCTGCCTTCTGTGACCTTGCTAAGCCGTTCCACCACTGCCGCCGCTCCCCACTGATACGCATTAGGATTAAGACTAAGATTATAAGAAGAACAGACGTCCACAGCACCTTGGTTAAAAAACGTATGTGCCTGTGCAACAGCACAATCAGCAGCTCAGGAGCGCACGTCCAAGATCAAGGGATCACTTGAAATAACATACCGTATATACTGGCGTATAAGACGACTTTTTACCCCCTTAAAATAATGGCTACAGTGGGGGGTCGTCTTATACGCCGGATATACGGGGGGGGGGGGTGTGTATGTACACTGCAGCGTCCAGGGGAGGTGGGGGCAGCAGCTCTGGAGCACAGGGGAACGCTGCGGGCTGCAGCCTTTGATCTCCTGCACCCGCTCATATAATATGCACAGCCGCTGTCCATCTCCAGTGGTGCTGAAATCGCACGCAGTGAGGGGCTGGAGCAGCGGTGCATATTCTATGAGCCTGCGTCCCAGTGTGATCGCACATGCCCACCCCTGTGTTAGATTTGGCCCCCAGGCTGCTGCTCATTCTAAAATAAAAAAGCTTTACTTACCCCTGCAGCGTTTCTCCCTGTGTCCCTGCTTCCACTGTGATCAGGCAGAGAGCTCAGGCTGCTGTGCCGATCACATGACCGCACTGACAACCAGGAAGTGGAAGAACAGAAGCACGGAGCCAGACAGGAGGGAGCTCAGCGCTGGAGGAGATAAGGAAAGAGGGTTTTATTTTACTTTGGGCAGCAGCCTGGGGGCGATATCTAACACAGGGGGACTTGTGCGATCTATAGGGGCCATGGGCAGCACTATGGGGGCGATATCTGACACAGGGGGACTTGTGCGATCTATATAGGGGCCATGGGCAGCACTATGGGGGAGATATCTAACACAGGGGGACTTGTGCCCATTATGGGCCCCGGTGAGCTGCTTCTAACCCCCCAGATGTATGCCCTGCCAATCCCCCCCCCCCCCCGCCGATGCCGCGGGTGCTGTACCCGCCGAGCCGCGGGTGCAGGCCCCGCAGAGCAGCAGAGTTGTGTGTATTTGTCTGTATGTAGCAGAGTTGTATGTGTTTGTCTGTATGTAGCAGAGTTGTGTGTATTTGTCTGTATGTAGCAGAGTTGTATGTGTTTGTCTGTATGTAGCATAGTTGTATGTTTGTCTGTATGTAGCAGAGTTGTATGTGTTTGTCTGTCTGTATGTAGCAGAGTTGTATGTGTTTGTATGTAGCAGAGTTGTATGTGTTTGTCTGTCTGTATGTAGCAGAGTTGTATGTGTTTGTATGTAGCAGAGTTGTATGTGTTTGTCTGTATGTAGCAGAGTTGTATGTGTTTGTCTGTATGTAGCAGAGTTGTATGTTTGTCTCTATGTAGCAGAGTTGTATGTGTTTGTATGTAGCAGAGTTGTATGTGTTTGTCTGTATGTAGCAGAGTTGTATGTGTTTGTCTGTATGTAGCAGAGTTGTATGTTTGTCTGTATGTAGCAGAGTTGTATGTGTTTGTATGTAGCAGAGTTGTATGTGTTTGTCTGTATGTAGCAGAGTTGTATGTGTTTGTCTGTATGTAGCAGAGTTGTATGTTTGTCTGTATGTAGCAGAGTAGTATGTGTTTGTATGTAGCAGAGTTGTATGTGTTTGTCTGTATGTAGCAGAGTTGTATGTGTTTGTCTGTATGTAGCAGAGTTGTGTGTGTGTGTGTTTGTCTGTATGTAGCAGAGTAGTATGTGTTTGTATGTAGCAGAGTTGTATGTGTGTGTCTGTATGTAGCAGAGTTGTGTGTGTTTGTCTGTATGTAGCAGAGTTGTGTGTGTTTGTCTGTATGTAGCAGAGTTGTGTGTGTTTGTCTGTATGTAGCAGAGTTGTGTGTGTTTGTCTGTTTGTAGCAGAGTTGTGTGTGTTTGTCTGTTTGTAGCAGAGTTGTGTGTGTCTGTTTGTAGCAGAGTGTAGTACCATTGTTTCAGTCCAGTTGTGGCTTTATACATTGGAGCGATTGATCTGTCAATGGCCCTTTAAAAACATATTGTACGGCTCTCGCGGAATTAAAATTAACATGTTGCAATCAAAGCAGACTTTTTTTCATTTGGGAGCGGGGTAGTCTTATACAGTGAGTATATCCCAAATTCTATATTTTTAGGGCAGAAGTTGGGGGTCGTCTTATACGCCCAGTCGTCTTATACGCCGGCATATACGGTACCAATATTAAGGATGACAGCGTTCCCGGTGAAAAAACATGAAATTCATTATTCCATCAGTTGTGTAACCGCAACGTTTCGACCTGGTGGTCTCATGCTTGACAAAGACCACCAGGTCGAAACGTTGCTGTTACACAACTGATGGAATAAAGAATTGCATGTTTTTTCACCCGGAGGAATGCTGTCATCCTTAATAACACTAAGATTATAAGACGGACCCTCATTTTAGCATTTAAAAATGATTTTTTTTCTTCCTATTTTCCTCTTCTAAATTTGGGGTATGTCTTATAATCTGGTGCGTCTGACAACACGAGAATACAAACAAATACCAGGATACAAGTGTACATCCGGCAATTCCAATGTCTACCACAGGATGGCAAGTGCAAAGAAATGTTTTTTGTTTTTTTACTTTTCATTCAAATCTTTTTAAGAATATGAAAAATTTTACTTTAATGTGAATTCCGTTTTCTGTTTTTAGTCGGATGTTTTTTTTTTTTTGTTTTTTTTTTTTATCATCATCAAAGGCTGGGCTGGAAAAAAAGGCGTACATACTATCAGTTCCCCCGATCCCTCTCCTTCCCTTTCCTCAATATTAGAGGAACGCAGGGCGTAGAGAAAAAATATCAATCTAAAGCATAAAAGTAGGTGTTCCATATCTGCATTACAAGGGACAAAATTGCCAAAAAGTATTTGATCAACCAAACAAGAAAAATCTTAAGAGCTCTTAAAGGGAGAGGTATGAAAGAAAGCAAAGAATGTGCAAAATACTGATCGGAGGAATACGTCCCAGCCTTTAACTGGTTTATGGTTTTGAAAACTGAGATTTAATTAGTTGTCAAGGGGCTTGTCTCGTCTTTCTTTGCACAAGTTCTCCTTACATGTTCCTCCTATAGTCCCGTCTTATTGTCAGCGCTTTCTGTTTATCGTGTCTGAGGTCTCTTACGAATGTCTCACTTTGTCTTTTTTTCTCCTCTAGACAAAATGTGCTCTTCAGTCATTGATAGATCGGCATCAGAAAATTCCTGGAAATATTTTTCGAGCCTTATTGGAGAGATTTCCTTGGAGAGCTAAAGAAGAATGAAGTGCAGTGATGCCCGGATTACGGGAGGGATTATGTGTACAGTGTACATAGCATAGGATTTAGTTTGATAAATAATTTAATTGATGTGTTACCTGAACACCAAGAGAGCTGATTCTCTCCTGTGCAATATATACGTTTCTGAAGGCTTCCGCTAATTCAGCTCTGTAATGTAATGTAAATCGGGCCAGTCTGGTAAAATGTTGCCATCAGGCTGAGGCTACATTGCAGGAGTCAGCAATCTGTGCCCGGTGTTTTCTCCCCTGGCATTAGCTACTCTCTGTGCTATCTTAGTGCCAGGGCCGATCCTCTCCACGTCTGGTGTCTTCCCCCGAGTTGTATAGGGTGCAGTAACCTGCCTCTGTCTATCATGGCGTCTCCTTATGACACTGTAAATTTTATTACATAAACATTGATGTCAGTGTCGCATGAGATATACACAAGTTACCATGTAACGCTACCATGCCCAAAGCACTTATGAGGGTAATGGGACATGAAACTACCTCCTTTGTAGACAAATGCAAACCATGATTACGCTTCATGTCTCATAAAGTTCTTAAAGAACCATAACGCCTATTATTTTTAGTGGAGGATATCTACATTTGCTTAGCCACCTCTCCTTAAAGGGAATGTGTTATCAGAAAATGATGTGTTGTTTAAATCAGCGCTTTGGGTCTCATTTGTTTTTTTTATGTCACGCTATATAAATGAAGGACAAAATGAGTCTTACACTGGGGCGTTTTAGACTCAAAAGTCCTTTTCTTTCAGTAAGGATTTTCAGCAGGCCCTTTATCAGCAGAGGCAGGATGACACAGACAGGTAAGTCTTCTATATACAGTTGATAACACCAGAAACCACCAATAATAGTAGGTGATCATTGCCTACCCTGTTCCCTTCACAAGGACCTTTGCACAGGCTCATGAGATACTTCATTACTAGCAATAAGCATACACTACCATGCTCGGGTGCTTGGTACTCGTAACGAGCAGTTTGATGCTCGGACAGATTTGAATCGTTTACAGAGATTTTCCGAAAAATGCTCGAGTTCCCCATTGACGTTTATTACACTCTGTAAACGAGTGAAGCCCGTCCGAGCTTTAAACTCTTCATTACGAGTACTGAGCATGGTAGTGCTCGCTCATCACTATTCATTACAAAAGACAGGATATTGGGTCTGCCTATTGTGGCTGTGTACATGTGTTGTTTCCTGAAACAGGAAGTTAGAGGCTAGAAAAGCCCCAATGATCACTTTGATGATACATTCCCTTTTTAAATTGAGAAATATGCTTCTCCCTTAATATAAAGATTAAGTTAGATGCTTGCCAGTGAACCCCCTCTGATATCAGTTCAAAACGTTATCCCAAATTCTGTGATCAGAAACCTTCATTAAGTGTTTCCCGACCTCAGTAGAAATTTGTGATGGGCCTGTTGTGATTTATATTTACTGGGGGTGCTGCCCGAGTGTAGATTAGCAGTGTGCGCTGGTGAACTACAGACAAGTGTTTCATTATTTCGTGAATCCAGTATTAGTCAGTCCTTAAAGGCATCCTGTCATTCTGGGTACTCTCAGGCAGGCAGCACTGTAACGCTGTATACATTCAAAGTGTGGCTACTGCAAGAAAATTCACTTATTTTTTCCATTTTTCACCAAGGAGGCTGTGCAGCATTGTAAGGCTATGTTCGCACTTTGCTGTTCAAAACGCTGCGTTATATTGGCATAAATTTGGGCAAAAACTCAGCGTTTAAAGAAGCAACATGTCAATTGTTTTTGCCATTTTGGCTGCGTTTCCCATCCATTCAATTTAATACAAAACTGCAGCGTTTCTAAAAGCACCGGAAAAGCACTAAAAACTCATGAAAACCCGCAAGGTGCGCATAGGCTACTTTCTTTGCGTTTTACATGCATTTTTAAAGCCAAAAGCATTGTCCTTTCTGCCAGAGGATGCTTTTTGAACTGCAACTGCCTCGACACAAAGTACGCACATAGCCTAACACTATTTACCTGCAGATTAACCCGAGTGACAAGTTCCTTTTTAATTAACCCTATATCTGCAGGTAAATGACTTTTTCTGTAGTGAAAAGTTCCCTTTTACAGATTTACTGCTGCAAAAGTCTGTCCAGAATTAATTCACACTAAAGCATAAAGATATGCAATGGATTCTGACAGAAATTGACAATTTAAAAGGAAAATCCCCAGCACGTGTGGACTTGTGTTGTTCATTTTTATTTATGGAGGTTGGAAGAACAAGGCTACTGCCCATCTTTACCATGCTCTGCGGTCAGAACAAGGCTACTGCCCAGCTTTCCCCTGCTCTGCTCTCAGAACAAGGCTACTGCCCAGCTTTCCCATGCTCTGCGGTCAGAACAAGGCTACTGCCCAGCTTTCCCATGCTCTGCGGTCAGAACAAGGCTACTGCCAGCTTTCCCATGCTCTGCGGTCAGAACAAGGCTACTGCCCATCTTTACCATGCTCTGCGGTCAGAACAAGGCTACTGCCCAGCTTTCCCCTGCTCTGCGGTCAGAACAAGGCTACTGCCAGCTTTCCCATGCTCTGCGGTCAGAACAAGGCTACTGCCCATCTTTACCATGCTCTGCGGTCAGAACAAGGCTACTGCCCAGCTTTCCCATGCTCTGCGGTCAGAACAAGGCTACTGCCAGCTTTCCCATGCTCTGCGGTCAGAACAAGGCTACTGCCCATCTTTACCATGCTCTGCGGTCAGAACAAGGCTACTGCCCAGCTTTCCCATGCTCTGCGGTCAGAACAAGGCTACTGCCCAGCTTTCCCATGCTCTGCGGTCAGAACAAGGCTACTGCCCAGCTTTCCCATGCTCTGCTATCAGAACAAGGCTACTGCCCAGTTTTCCCCTGCTCTGCGGTCAGAACAAGGCTACTGCCCAGCTTTCCCATGCTCTGCTGTCAGAACAAGGCTACTGCCCAGCTTTCCCATGCTCTGCTATCAGAACAAGGCTACTGCCCAGCTTTCCCATGCTCTGCGGTCAGAACAAGGCTACTGCCCAGCTTTCCCATGCTCTGCGGTCAGAACAAGGCTACTGCCCAGCTTTCCCATTCTCTGCTGTCAGAACAAGGCTACTGCCCAGCTTTCTCATGCTCTGTGGTCAGAACAAGGCTACTGCCCAGCTTTCCCATGCTCTGCGGTCAGAACAAGGCTACTACCCAGCTTTCCCATGCTCTGCTGTGAGAAAAAGGCTACTGCCCAGCTTTCCCCTGCTCTGCTGTGAGAACAAGGCTACTGCCCAGCTTTCCCCTGTCTGCTCTGCTGTGAGAACAAGGCTACTGCCCAGCTTTCCCATGCTCTGCGGTCAGAACAAGGCTACTGCCCAGCTTTCCCCTGCTCTGCTGTGAGAAGAAGGCTACTGCCCAGCTTTCCCATGCTCTGCGGTCAGAACAAGGCTACTGCCCAGCTTTCCCATGCTCTGCGGTCAGAACAAGGCTACTGCCCAGCTTTCCCATGCTCTGCGGTCAGAACAAGGCTACTGCCCAGCTTTCCCATTCTCCGCTGTCAGAACAAGGCTACTGCCCAGCTTTCTCATGCTCTGTGGTCAGAACAAGGCTACTGCCCAGCTTTCCCATGCTCTGCGGTCAGAACAAGGCTACTGCCCAGCTTTCCCATGCTCTGCGGTCAGAACAAGGCTACTACCCAGCTTTCCCATGCTCTGCTGTGAGAAAAAGGCTACTGCCCAGCTTTCCCCTGCTCTGCTGTGAGAACAAGGCTACTGCCCAGCTTTCCCCTGTCTGCTCTGCTGTGAGAACAAGGCTACTGCCCAGCTTTCCCATGCTCTGCGGTCAGAACAAGGCTACTGCCCAGCTTTCCCCTGCTCTGCTGTGAGAAGAAGGCTACTGCCCAGCTTTCCCACGCTCTGCTGTCAAAACAATGTCTAATAATATATTGAGATGGAGAACATTTTAAAGATGATCTGTTATAACGTCAGCCTTAAAATGATTGATTGTGGTTTCTATTGTACTGATCAACACGGGTCGGTGGCACAGCATACTCTAAAGCTGGTGTCACACACAGCGACAACGACGTCGCTGCTACGTCACCATTTTCTGTGACGTTGCAGCCTCGTCCCGTCGCTGTCGCTGTGTGTGACATCCAGCAACGACCTGGCCCCTGCTGTGAGGTCGCCGGTCGTTGCTGAATGTCCAGCTTCATTTTTTGGTCGTCACTCTCCCGCTGTGACACACACATCGCTGTGTGTGACAGCGAGAGAGCGACGAAATGAAGCGAGCAGGGAGCAGGAGCCGGCGTCTGGCAGCTGCGGTAAGCTGTAACCAGCGTAAACATCGGGTAACCAAGGGAAGGCCTTTCCCTGGTTACCCGATATTTACCTTCGTTACCAGCCTCCGCCCTTGCTGCTAGTGCCGGCTCCTGCTCTGTGCACATGTGGCTGCAGTACACATCGGGTAATTAACCCGATGTGTACTGTAGCAAGGAGCCAGCGCTAAGCAGTGTGCGCGGCTCCCTGCTCTCTGCACTGTGACATGTAGCTGCAGTACACATCGGGTTAATTAACCCGATGTGTACTGTACCTAGGAGAGCAAGGAGCCAGCGCTAAGCGCGGCTCCCTGCTCTCTGCACATGTAGCACAGCGATGTTATGATCGCTGCTTCTGCTGTGTTTGACAGCTAAGCAGCGATCATAACAGCGACTTACAAGGTCGCTGTTACGTCACAGAAAATGGTGACGTAACAGCGACGTCGTTGTCGCTTAGTGTGAACCCAGCTTAACACGTTTACAAGATAAATCCTCTCAGCTGATTAGCCTAGAGAGGGACTTCAGATTGGGATACAAATGGCCTCTCGGAATGTGATATCCACTACTATACTTGGTAAAGGTGTTCTCAGGGACTACAAAATTGATGGTTCTCAATTATCCATTAATACAGGATTAATAGGAGTCTGACTCGCAGCATCAACAGCAATCATCTGATTGACGAGACCAAGGCACTCCAGCAAACACTGACCCTCACTTGTCTGTCTAGGATTAGGCCATTAACATCGAAGTCCTGGAAACCTTTAAGGAACAATAAGCACAAAAAATGCTCAAACAAAAGTTAAAAAATCCCATTATGAGATGAAAACTACTTTTTTTTTATCTCATTACAATTATAAACTGAGACGTTATATAAAGAAATCTCTCAGCAGCGCAGCGGATCCCCCTCCACTTTCCCACCGCCCTCGTTTTCTGCTGCAGCCAGTTGTCTTGCAGCCACAACCTCCCTATGTTCAGTAATAAGAGATTGCTAAGCCAGCCTCCGCAGACTTCAGCCGGCTGCCAGTCCCAGCAAGAACAGATCAGCAGGAGTTTAGCCCCCTTTATTCTTTGCAAAGTTTCTACTAGACTGCACTGTTACAGGGTCACACAAGAAAGGTTACAGACTGCCAAACATTGAGGGCAACAACTTTTTGTTATAAACTTTTATTTCTTGGTTTAGTATATCTTGTTAAAATACTGCTTATTAGGGATGATCAAATACCTCAAATATTCGGCTTCGCGAATATCCGACAAATAGGTCGCCGCTATGCGAATATTCGATGCGCAATGTAAGTCTATGGGAAGCCCGAATAGTTCCGAATAGTTGTTATTCGGGTTTCCCATAGACTTACATTGCGCATCGAATATTGTCGAATAGCGGCGACCTATTCGGCAAATATTCGCGAAGCCGAATATTTGAGGTATTCGATCATCCCTACTGCTTATACCAAAAATGCTGACTTTCTACTAGAATTAGTTGTTCTAGCTTTATGAATCTTCTGTCCACTCCTGAATAAGCACAACACTTGTCTTACCATAAGAATAGACATCTCATTAGAAAGGAGGCGTCTTCGGGAGATGTTGTGCCGTGATCTATATGCACTATTAGCTGTTATGACGGCTGTACTGTTGGAGTGTTTTGTATTTTTAGATACTTGTGTCTTCTGGATATTTTTGTGCTGATGTTATAACTGTTATTTACTGATGTTTCTATTGTTTTGTGTTCTTTTTTTTATCTGAAATATACAGAATTGAAATCTAAAACTGTAATTCTTAATAATCTTTTACTTCTGCAGTAGTCGTGGTCTTTAGGCTATTCTTTTTTTGTTTTAGTCAAGGTGTTTGTCCAGGACTGAACTATTCATGAGTAGTGAGGAGCGAGCACTACCATGCTTGGGTGCTCGGTACTCCTAACGAGCAGTTGGACGCTTGTGACTTGAGTACATGAGTATAATGGAAGTCAATGGGGGACTCGAGCATTTTTCGGAAAAATCTTCTGTGAACTCCCCATTGACTTCGATTATACTCGGGTACTCGAGTCACGCCGCCCAGAGGATCAACTGCTCATTACGAATACCGGGCACCCGAGCATAGTAGTGCTCTCTCATCACTATTGATGACCTATACATCGAAATTACTGTAGGTCTGATGGGCAGAAAACTGCTCCTGCCTGACATGGGTGATGTATGGGGCCAGGACACAGCAGCCCCCTATCTATTGCTTAGTGTCCACTGCTGAGTGCTGCTCTGTCTCCTATTCACTTTTGAAAATTGCTCTTTCGTTTATACCAAGTTCCAATAATTACTGTTCTTTGGAGTGTGTTCAGCCTCACCCTCTGCGTTAGGTCTTTTAGTTGTACTTTTTCTTTCTTTTGTGAATCTGAGAACAAATGGACCTTTTTAATTAGGGTGTGGGATGCAAGTGTTTATCATTTTAGGTCTGTGGTCTGTATGTTTGTTTTTGCTATCAGTGTGCTGTAATTTTGTCCTAAGCAAAAGTAAAGTGTTTCCAAACTTCTGCATAATCTAATATATAAAGCTGAATGTGTGTGTGTGTGTGTGTGTGTGTGTGTGTGTGTGTGTGTGTGTGTGTGTGCATGTCCGCTAAAGAAATCCGCACCATCGCATTTACAATCATAAAATTTTGCACAGACACTCCATGTGACTCGGGGAACGTCATAGACTATATTTTGATGGGAAAATTTAGCCCCGCGCTTTACAGTTACTCTCCAACAAACCTGCCTCCATTAACATCAATGGAGCTACAAGCTATAGGTTATTAATAGGAGCTGTGTGTGATTGGTTGCTATAGGAACTTAAGACATTCATAGTATAACAAGCTTGTGTGTGAGGTAATAAGATGTCGGTAGAGAAACAGAGTTAGACAGACAGACATAGACAGAGTAAGAGCTAGACGGGTAAAGGGAAAGAGGCAGACAGACACAGACAGGGAAAGAGACAGACAGAAAGAGACAGACACTCAAAGACCCAGAGGCTGACACAGACAGAGACAGACAGAGAAAGAGAGAGAGAGACAGCCAAAGAAAGACTGGGAAAGAGACAGAGACGGGGAGTCAGTAATCCAACTCTTGACTCCTCAGTTTCCCCGACTCCTGCTCTCTCATACATGGCTCATGTTTGTGATAAATTTACTGTAGTAAACTGGTAACATCCGACTTTTAATCATTATTATGATACAATAATCAAGCTATTTAGAACACCATAGCCAGCTCCCCAGATTCACACATTTTGGTGGAGCTTATTCAAACTGGTGTGAAAATACCAAAAGTTGCAAACTTTTGCAGCGTTTCATAGTTTTTACACCAGATTTCTGGCATAAAAGCTTTGTTTGGCCCTATAATCTTCAAGACATTTGCCTGTGTTCTCATTGAGTTCAGATTCTTCATCTGGCGCAACCATTGAGATAATCTACCAAACACAAGTTATTGATGTACGCTGCTGTATACCATGGCAAACTTTGACTACAGCATGGCTATTCTTGCTTCAGAATACTATCTTGGAATAAGAAAATATTTTTTTTGCTGGATGAACAGGAATTCACGCTTATACGTCCATCAAACCCACAACTGGTTGTACACCAGCTTCTCCTGCCGCTGCCACTTCTTCGGGTTCTAAGGCTGTGATCTGCTGCAACCATTGACAGAGATAGCGAGTGCCAGGGAGTCTTATCTGCTAAGGAACAGCGGTCAACGAGCTCCTAAAGAAGGCGTTGTGGGGCCTGAACATGAGAGTATGAGCGGTAACGATGATAGTGGCAGTGGCTACATCACTTGTTGCCATTCCTAGACGTTGTTGTGAATTAATCTGCAGTTACATCACCTGAGCAGCCATTAGTGTGAATGATAGGGGGGCCTCTGTCATCATCTAATGTTGTGTTTTTCAAATCCACTACAACCCCCACCATGTTGTGTCTTTTGCCACCCACACAAATATAATATACATATTATTTAGGCTCCTTCCTTTTGTTAAAAGGCCACTTTTATGATCTAGCTGCTCCTATTCTATGTAAGCAGCTACATTGTGCTACGGAGAAGCTAATGGGATTAGTGGCAGGAAGTTTATAAATATCTTAATAATAATAATATTTATTCCCTTATATAGCGCTATTGATTCCACAATGCTTTACATGCATCAGGAACACTGTCCCCATTGGGTCTCACAATCTAAATTCCCTACCAGTATGTCTTTGGAATGTGGGAGGAAACCGGAGATCCCGGAGGAAACCCACGCAAACTCCTTGCAGATGGTGTCCTTGGTGGCATTTTAACCCAGGACCCCAGCACTGCACGACTGCAGTGCTAACCACTGAGTCACCATCCTAATCACTGAGCCACCTTGCTACCCCACATCTTCCTACATCCCTACTCTATCACAGATCTCCAACTATAAGGCTATGTGCCCATAGGACTTTGTACCTGTGGATATATCTGCAGGTAGGGCCGCAGGTTTCCCTCAGCTGCTCCCCGGAAACTGCAGCTATTCATAGCTGCGGTAGTACAGCGAAATAGCTACGGTAAACCTGTGGACATTAATGCGGGTTACCTGCGGAAGTCCCGGCCCTATCTCCATAGTGGAGGGGTGAGAATTCCGAAGTTACGTACGGCTGCGGGACATCCACAGCATGGACACAGCATTCCCCAAATCCCATAGGATAACATGGGGAGTGTCTGTACTTGCTAAAACCTGCGGATTTATCTAGAAAATCCAGATAAATCCGCAGGTTTTCCGCAGCAAACTCCGCTGGTACATAGTCCCGTGGGCACATAGCCTAAGACTATGTGTGCACTTTCAGTATTTGCAGCAGAAAAATATGCTGCAATTGTAGAAGTGTTGGCAGGAGAATCTGCCACATTTTGCATGTGTCTTGATAGTTTTCTTTCCTATTCATTTGAATGGGTGAATAACCCTGAAAAATTTTAAATTGCTTCAAATCTGCAGGAACAATATAAGAAATGTGTTCATGAGGTTTCAGAAATCTCATTCACTTGGCTGGGGGAGTAAAATGCAGCGATTTTTCACGAGAACACACTGCGAGAATGCATCGTCTGAACAATCTCCAAACACCTTAAATGGCCTCATTTAAAAAGGTAATTATTTATTACATGTTGATTCTCTGCATTGTCCATTTTACAGGTTGAGCACCTGAAGCCACATTCTGATGATCAGTATATATTTAAAGTTTTGCATATTATTTCCTTATTTAAAGGAATTGTCTCATTTGTTTAGTGGAACTAGAACACTGAAATTAAAATAACAATTATCCTTAAAGTAAAATGACATTTCTCTTCAGACCACAGCGCCCCACCTTGAGTTCAGGTATACCTTTGGATTTCAGTCACTTCATCTTACAGCAGTTTAAAGACAATGGCAGGAGCCAAGCAAGGAAAGCGGCCATTTTGGTTGCCATGGAAACACGTGGTTGAATCCAAGAGAGACACATCTTTCGTAGCGTGGTGTTTTTTTTTTATTTCCTTGTAGGTGTGATAGCAACTAGATTTTCAACAACCACGCCCATTTTTTTTTGTAATGTGTGAACTATCCACTAGGTGGAGATAGAGTGCTTAGATATATTTTAGTTTGTTGATTAACATGTTTTAAGGCTTTGAATATAGTAAAAAAATATATATATATTACAATAAATACATTAAAATTAGTAATTCTCAGAAATGATTTCAGTAAATCACCATCTTCACTATAAGGATTTTTATGCTATGTCGAATCTGCTGGTAATTCCGGTTGATGTTTTCATCATGCCCGTTCTGCTTTCCAATTAATTGTATTCTTTTGGCATTTTAATTCAATGACGCATGTCATTTTCCAATGTGCTTATATCAGCGAACGTGGCTCAAACATATATATGGTAAACAGCAGTAATTAATAATCTAAAAAATAGAGAATTGAATGTTGTTTCTATATGTCACTTAGGACAACACCGACCCCTGCGTTTCTGAATGGTGAGGGTCGGCTCTCCGTGCCCCCTGTCTGCTCACACAATAGATTTAGGAAAGATGGTAGGTGTTAGGCTATGTGCGCACTTTACGTTGAGTTAGTTGCATTTCAAAACTCATCCACTGGCAGAAATTGTCAGATTTGACGACAAAAACGCTATAAATACGCTTGCGTTTTTCCCGCATTTTGGCCTCGTTTTTACCGCGATTTACATGCTTTTTCTTTGCTCAAAGTCAGATGCGTTTTGAATACAAATACAATGCTAAATAAAGTTTTAACATTCAAACACTATGAAAAAAATGATTACAGATATCATGATTAAAATCATATACAAAATAGCTAATTTTATTAAAATAACTGTGTTCTAATATTTATGTATAAAATAACGTTCCTTTATTGATTTTCATTAATTTAATTGTTGGACTGTCTGTGTGTGTGTGTGTGTGTGTGTGTCTGTGTGTGTGTGTGTGTGTGTGTGTGTGTAAAGGAACATATCATGCCCTTAATATAATGTCAAAAACGCATGCTTTTATTTTTTCAAAAACATTTGTTTTCTGCATCAAAAAAAGCATGTAAGGCTGCGACCGCACTTTCTTTTTCCTCCTGCGTTTCAGGTGCGTTTTGAGAAGCACTTTTTTTATGCCAAAAGGCATGCATTTTGATTTCACAGCAAAGTCTATGGAAAATTGGGATTTCTAGACCACACTTTGCGTTTCTAAACGCTGCGTTTAATTTGCATATTTTGTGGCAAAAACCATGCGTTCAAAGAAGCAGCATGTCAATTGTTTTTGACATTTTGGGTGCGTTTTGCTAACATTAAAGTCAATGAGAAATGGCAAAAACCAAGTTTCCTACAAATTCCTGCATTTTACCTGCTTTTGTCTGTGCAGAAAACATGCGTTTTGAATTTACAAAACGCATGCTTTTTGCACATTAAATTAATGATTTCATATGTCCCTTTACACACACACATATAATCCGACAAATAAATTAAAGAAAATGTTAAATTTAGTGCTATTTTTCTAATAAATACTATATTACCGCTATAATTCCATTATATATTTCTATTTTCTTTTTAATTTCTGCACTTATTTATTTAATTCTTCTTTTTTCAATATATTTGAATGTTTAACCTTTATTTAGCTGTGTCTTGATTTACAAAACACATTTGTCAAAACGCAGGTGGAAAAGCAGTTAAAAAGTGATGAAAACGCATCAAAAACGCGGTAAATACGCATGCGTTTTCAGCGCTAAATTTGTGAAAAAGGCAACTTTGGTCAAATCAATTAAGCACAAAACGTGCGTTTAGAACTGCAAGTAGGTGAACGCAAAATGCTGCGTTTTTAACAGCATTGTGCGCACGAGTAATCCCTATTTCCCATAGACGTTGCTTGAAAATCAAAACGCATGCATTTGTGCATTAAAACACTGCAGTTGAAAACGCTGCGGAAACGCATGAAAAAAAAGCAAAGTGCGCACATAGCCTTATTCTGTTTTCTAAATGTTTAGGGTCTATTTTAATTCTTATCTCATCTAGATACAACCTTAAAATTAATTTGTATATAAATTGCTTAAAGAAAAGACCATTCTGAATTCTGCAGCTAAATTCGACACTCCCTGAAGCCAATCTTGCGGGTATCGCCCTTTCCTTTTCACTTCACTACAGCTTTGGTGAGTGTGATGAGAGGTAGTCATCATCACATTTTCTCATGTATTTATGGTATTTTCTATTAAAAAGACGCTGTCCGAACAGAATGACTGTTCAACCAAGTACAGGCGCTCGGTGCGTCATGGTGTGGCCAAATATTTCAGTTCACCTTCCCACCTACTTGCTTCTCATCTGTCTCCACTTTTCTCAGACTCTATCAAGCCTGAACTGTCAATCAAAGGAAAGGGTGGGACAGGATTTTGAGGGAAAACAAGGTGGGAGGAATGTGTATGTAAAAGATTGGTGTTACGCTCACCGCCGGGGATGAGGCAACGAGCGGGAGTGGACCCACTGGACCACAGGGGGGAACCAAGGCTTACCCTTTATAGAGAGGGGCATTTCTTAAATAGCCAATACCGCCAAGTGATAGGCTGGGGACATCTTAGTAGGGTGCACACACTTACTCATAATGAGACAGGAATCGTCTGTGCGCATGCTTCCTAGCCTGGAGACCAGGAAGCCCTGTACAACAGTCATAGGGTCTGGGGCCCAGGCGGGAGCTAGAGACAAACATGCGTGGGTGGACTCGAGGGAGGGGATAAGCCAGGAACCACCAGAGGAGCGGTGGCATACTAGGGGAGCCAGCACTACAATTGGCCATGCCTTAGTGCACTGAGCTCGAGCTCCTGTACTTGGTTTGAATAATCATTCTGTGCTGACAATCACTTTAATATAAAATACAATAAATACATGATCATATGTGATAATGATAGCCTCCTACAGCAGTCACTGAAGCTGAAGGGGAGCGATAATTAAAGGAGGTGGTATTCAGCCAATTTCTGACTTGTTTTGTTTTATATTCTCAATGTAAGCAACAATATTACTCTGTATTCTGACATATTATTGGAATCTGACTTTTTGAGAGTTATCTCTTCTCCTCCCCCTTTTTTCTGGCTATGTTTTAGCTTATAAATCTACACTACAGAAATATGGAGAATGCTTGTACTTTACCTAATTCTACTAATTTTTTGTCTACAATGGTACTGCGGTTTTAAACATTTTTACCGATCTGTATTTTTCTTTTGTGGCTTCTCTGGTCATATTTGGTTTTAACCACTCTATTTACTTGTATTGTTTTTTCCAATTTTCTGTTGTCTGCAAACTCTGATGCAGTTGTCTCTGTTTTTTATTTTTTTCTGTTCTTTCTACACCAAGTGTGGTGGGTGTGGGTTTCTTTTAATTAATTTAACCTGTTCTGACGTGCACAGACTTTAAATACTGCTTTGGAGACTTTCTCTGCGCATTCCATGATTAAGGCTATGTTCGCACGTTGCGTTTTTTTCCGCGTTTCTGCAGCGTTTTTAGCAGCAGCGTTTTTGCGCTAAAACGCATGCGTTTTGGTTTACCAGCAAAGTCAATGGGAAAAGCAGAAATCCTGTCTGCACTTTGCTTTTTTTTCAGCAGCGTTTAATTTGCATATTTGTGGTCAAAAACCATGCTGAAAAAGAAGCAGCATGTCAGTTGTTTTTGCCATTTCTGCAGCGTTTCTTTAACATTGCAGTCAATGAGAAATGGCAAAACGCAACCAAAAGCACAATTCCTGCGCTTTTCATGCTTTTCCACTGCGTTTTTGGCTCCAAAAACGCATGCTTTTCTGGACAAAAATTAATGGGTTCTAATGTTCCTTTACACACACACAATAACCGAAAATTTAAATGTTAAAAAATTATAAACTTCACCTTTTTTTCTGAAAAAAATGTGCATAACCACTATTTTTTAATTAAAAAGGATAATTTCACATATATTTTTATTAAAAGTTAATTTTATACTTTTTTTCTCTTTTTTCATTCTTTTTGTCTATTTCAACTTTATTTCTCAGTGTCTTGATCTACAAAACGCATCTGCAGAAACGCAGGTGAAAACGCAGGTAAAAAGCGCTAAAAAATGGTCAAAAGCCATTTGGTCAAAAATCAAGGGACGGAAAACGTGCAGAATAAACTGCAGGTACTCCGACGCAACGTGCGCACATAGCCTAAGACCTCCATAGGTCGAAACGCGTAGGAAATTGCTCCCCTGTCTTATTTGCCTCTACATATTTTTGTTCTATATTGATGGAAGATTTTAATCATTAAATAAAGAAATTGATTTTAAGTCGATTCTCTCCTGGAGTTGCTGGAAAATTCTTCTTTTTTCTCCATGTGTTCTCCACCCTGGTCAGGGTGTGTCCGTGCACCAGAGGTAAGACTTGGAGTGAAGAGGGGTGAGCTGAACTTCTCCATTTTTTGGCAACACTGAAGAGATGACACTCTAAATAACTTGCAATACTGTGGAGAAACCGCTCATTAGGGTCTTACCCAATAAAGGAAAAGAAGATGGAGAGAACAGACCGCTCACCTTGTGTTTGTGTGATACGCAACCAGTATACAAACAAAAACACAGGTGCCACAAGCCCTAAAACTGGAGATAACAGAAACGTGGAACGATTGCACTGCTGTGGATAAACGGAAGGTCCAGTCTGTGAAGTGGTAGGAAAGGGGATTTATATACATGTATATATTACAATTGTTATTTAGAAGGCACCAGATTTACACTGTTATACAAGCTGTACACTGACTACTTTACATTGAATCTTCAGTGTTGTCCAATGGAAAGCTGTATTAACCCCTTCACGACCATGGACGGATATATCCGTCATGGAGCGTGTCCCATTAAGCCCCGCCCCCTGCCGCGGGCAGGCGGCTCCGGTCGGCACACATATCAGCTGTTTTCAACAGCTGACGTGTGCCTGCTAGCCGCGGGTGGAATCGCTTCCACCCGCGGCCATTAACCCCTTAAATCTTGCTGCCAAAGTCTGGCAGCAAGATCTATATGCGCGCGGCCATGTTTTTTACTTACCGCCGCCCCCACCGGAAGTCACGCGCGTGATCACGTGACTATCGGTGGTTGCCATCGTAGCACAGGGTCATGTGATGACGCCTGCAGCTATGAAGTTTCACTTTCGTTTTCCCTCGGCCGCGAGCAGAGAGAAACAGAAAGTGACTGAATCTGCTGTTTACAGCTGTATAGCTGTGATCAGCAGACAGATAAGAGCGATCAGATTGCTGATCGCTATAGCCCCCTAGGGGGACTAGTAAAATAAAAAAAAAAGTTTTTTAAAAAATAAAAAAAACAAAGTTAAAATCACCCCCTTTCCCCCCCATTTAAAATTAAAGGGTTAAAAAATAAATAAATATACACATATTTGGTATCGCCGCGTTCAGAAATGCCCGATCTATCAAAATATAAAATCAATTAATCTGATTGGTAAACGGCGTAGTGGCAAAAAAATTCCAAACGCCAAAATTACGTTTTTTGGTCACCGCAAGTTTTACGCAAAATGCAATCACAGGCGATCAAAATGTAGCATCTGCGCTAAAATTGTACCATTAGAAACGTCAGCTCGAGACGCAAAAAATAAGCAGTCACTGAGTCATAGATCCAAAAAAATAAGAACGCTACGTGTTTCGGAAAATGGCGCAAAAGGTGCGCCACTTTTATTGGACAAACTTGTGAATTTTTTTTTAACCCCTTAGATACAAGTAAACCTATACATGTTTGGTGTCTACAAACTCGCACCGACCTGAGGCATCACACCCACACATCAGTTTTACCATATAGTGAACACTGTGAATAAAACATCCCAAAAACTATTGTGCCATCACACTTTTTTTTTGCAATTTTTCCGCATTTGGAATTTTTTTGCTGTTTTCCAGTACACCATTTGGTAAAACTTATGGTTTCATTTAAAAGTACATCTTGTCCCGCAAAAAACAAGCCCTCATATGGCAAGATTGACGGAAAAATAAAAACGTTACGGCTCTCGGAAGAAGGGGAGCAAAAAACAGAAAGTGCCCCGGGGCTGAAGGGGTTAAAATATTTACAAAAATGTGAGGGGTGTACTCATTTTTGTGATTATACTGTCCATACGCATTTATAACTGCACAAATTTTAGGCAGATGAGGAATTAATGCTGAAAAGTAAGAAATGTTAATGTTTATCAGTTAAGGCTGTGTACACACGCTGAGTTTTTTTTTCTTGCAGATTTGGTGCAATTGCCCAAACATGCATGTCTATCGATAGGCCAGCAAAGTCCATGAGAAATCTGAAGTGCTGTGCACACGTTGCTTTTTTTCGCCTTGCAGTTTACGGTGCAGAAAGAATCTGCAGCATGTCAATTGTTTGTGTGGTTTTTTTCAGACCTTCCAGGCATTGATTTACCAAAAAAAAACATATGGCAAAAAAGTACCAACAATGCATGCATTTTGTTTTTGTTGGGGTTTTTTTGCATTTTTCTGCCACAAGGTGCATTTTTTTGGTGCAAAAGATCTCTGCACCTAATCTGCAGCGTGCGTATATACCCTTCGAATACCTAGTGTGCTCACCCTTCACATTAAAAACAGCATTGAACCATAAATTCCTCTAGGTGCACTGACATACTGTTTTTGAAGGAAGTCATCCGTGAGGTTGTTACAAACATCTTGAAGAAGATCTGTGGTTAGTTGTCCAAGATCTTTGGAGCAATCTCTCTGCCAAGTTCCTTCACCAATAGTATAAAAATATTCACTTCTCAAAAAATTAAAGGGAACACTTAACCAACCGAATATGACTCCAAGTTAATCAAACTTCTGTGAAATCAACTGTCCACTTAGGAAGCAACACTGATTGACAATCAATTTCACATGCTGTTGTGTAAATGGAATAGACATCAGATTATTATCAAGACACTCAATGAAGGACTGTTTCTGCAGGTGGGGAACATAGACCACATCTCAGTACCAATGCTTTCTGGCTGATGTTTTGGTCACTTTTGAATGTTGGTTGTGCTCTCACACTCGTGGTAGCATGAGACGGACTCTACAACCCACACAAGTGGCACAGGTAGTGCAGCTCATTCTGGATGGCACATCAATGCGAGCTGTGGCAAGAAGGTTTGCTGTGTCTGTCAGCGTAGTACCAGAGGATGGAGGCACTACCAGGAGACAGGCCAGTACTCCAGGAGACGTGGAGGGGGCCATAGGAGGGCAACAACCCAGCAGCAGGACCGCTACCTCTGCCTTTGTGCAAGGAGGAACAGGAGGAGTACTGCCAAAACCCTGCAAAATGACCTCAAGCAGGCCACAAATGTGCATGTGTCTGCACAAACGGTTAGAAACCGACACCATGAAGATGGCATGAGGGCCCGACGTCCACAGATGGGTTGTGCTCAGTGCCCAACATCATGCAGGATGCTTGGCATTTGCCACAGAACACCAGGATTGGCAAATTCGCCACTGGCACCTTGTGCTTTTTACAGATGAAAGCAGTGTGAAGATGTAATTTACCCTCTCACTGTATATGCTGTGATACTATGTCATGATTATGTAAATAGCCTGTCGTCTTCTATCCAGAGTTGTGTATCTAGTCTGTAATTGCATTGGCCAGTGAAGGAATAGTCATTGTTCTGCACAGCAGGGGATCCCTTCATCTACTGTGGCTGGCAGACATATTGGAGCCCTGTGATGGACCAAACCATTGATGATAGGATGTGTGACCCCCACCCCCTGAACATGGTGGGCTGGTCAAGGAGCACAGACAATGCATTTCCCTTTTTGTAACTTCAGAGTGAGCTGAAAGTTGGAAGAAGAAGGAACTCCCAGCCTGGGTGGCTGTGGACACGGACGGGGCTAGGCCTGTGTGGCGGCCCGTGGGATTGTGTGGAACTCTTTGGACTACTGTAAGGACGATTGCTTTGTTATCCGGTCCGAGGATTGTCGGGAAGGGCCCCCGAATCTGTTTTACGTGGACTTATCGTGTGCTGTTCCAGTGTTCTTGTGAATAAACCTGTTGGATCGTCCCTCGGCCTCGTCCATCCTTTGCTCTGTTGTACACTCCCGTCACAAACTGGTTGGCAACGGTGGGATCAGAGCAGAAGGAATGGAGGACAATGGCTCAACATCAGGAACCAGCACTGCAGAGTACAAGACCTGGACTTTGGGGAGCCTGCAATCAAAGGCCCGTGAAGTAGGAGTTCGTTTCAAAGGACTCTCCAAGGAGCAGCTGATTGAGGCGCTAGAAGGAGTCTGCTCGCAAAATGACGTGGAGGAAGGATCCTCACAGCAAACGGAAGAAAGACGGCAGCCGGAGGTAAATACCCAAAAAAGTCAGTGGGTTGTGTGGTATGAGGAGGAGATGGCCTTGCTGGGAGAGGAGACCACCATAGAATATAAGATGGAGGTCATGCGTGGAGCTAAAGAGAAGGAGCGCAGGATGGAGGAGATGGCATTGCTGGATAAGCAGCTCGCTGTGGAAGCCGCGAGAGGTTCCAGACAGACTGTAACCCCAGCACCCATCATGAGGGAACTTCCCAGGGTGTCCCGCAAAGACTTTAAGCCGTTTAATGAGGCTGCAGGCGACATTGAGGGCTTCTTCCAGGACTTTGAGCATCAGTGTCGATTAATGGAAGTCCCGGACAGGGAGCGTGTCCGGCATCTGGTTGAGCTCTTAGAGGGGGGAGCTGCTGAAGCCTATAGAGCTATGGACCCTCGGTGGAACTGTGAGTATGCGGAGATTAAACAGACTATTCTAGAACATTATGCTGTGACCCCAGACACTTACAGGACTCAGTTCCGTGCTTTAGCCTGTGATGGGGAAGTGTCTTTTAAGATATATGCTCATAGACTCAAACAAATATGTAATCGCTGGCTGGAGGCAGAGGAGGCCTTATCTTGGGAGACCTTCCTGCAGGTCATCCTAAAAGAACAATTTTTTGCCCAGTGCCCCGCTGAGATCCGGGAATGGGTGCGTGAGAGAAAACCAGCGACAGTGGAGGAAGCTGCTGCTCTAGCTGATGAGGTGCTCACTATCAAGCCTCAGTGGAGGGTTCTGTTGGAGGATGGAGAGACGCCTACCAGCTCCACAACACCGGATGCCCCCAGTTATTCTGTCCCCATTGTTCCCCGTTCCTCTAAGCCACCACATGTTGATACCCGTGTTAATGTGCCTCCAGTTGCTTCTACTGCACTTTCTGGAATACGCCGGGGAGAGGAAGTAACAGAGCGCAGGTGTTATGTTTGTAGGCATCCCGGACATTTGCAGGCCTCATGCCCAGCCAGCCCATGGAGGAATCCCCCTCAAACCCCTACAGCACCTTCAGGTGGGAGCCGGCCTCCAAGTTCCCCTACCCCTTACCCAAGAGGACGCCTTGGATGGAGGGAGACCCAGCTCAGATGCTATCAATGTGGACAGCCAGGGCATCGGCAAGTCTCCTGCCCAGCTGTTCAAATGAGGACTGATCCTGCACCCAATCGGATTGTTAATTATTTACAGCCCAGTGCCATGGAGGAAGATGTGGCACCGCTATGTGAGGACTGGCCTAGTGACTCAGCCCCCCATGTTGCACCACCAGGAGTTTACGGGGTGCGACCCGCAGTTATGACGACTTCTGCTCATCGAGGTAAGCACTTGCAGGAGGTTGTGCTGGATGGACAGAGACTTGTTGGATTTTGTGACTCGGGTGCTTTCCTCACACTGGCTGATCCCCGAGTGGTTCGGCCTGAGGCAATCCATAGAGGACCTGGGATTGTCATTGAACTGGCTGGTGGACAATGGAGGACTATTCCCACAGCCACTGTGGATCTGAACTTTGGTTTTGGGGTCAGGCGATGTGTGGTTGGGGTGATGGGTGGTCTGCCTGCAGCTGTTCTCCTGGGCAATGATGTGGGAGAGCTACGATGCCAATTCGTGGCTGCATGAAGCCACATGTAAGTAACGCTCTGCCTGTGTGTACTTAACCAGTGACCTGTAGAGGTCCCTAGTACGTACACACGTTGGGAGGGGGAGGGATTGTGAAGATGTAATTTACCCTCTCACTGTATATGCTGTGATACTATGTCATGATTATGTAAATAGCCTGTCGTCTTCTATCCAGAGTTGTGTATCTAGTCTGTAATTGCATTGGCCAGTGAAGGAATAGTCATTGTTCTGCACAGCAGGGGATCCCTTCATCTACTGTGGCTGGCAGACATATTGGAGCCCTGTGATGGACCAAACCATTGATGATAGGATGTGTGACCCCCACCCCCTGAACATGGTGGGCTGGTCAAGGAGCACAGACAATGCATTTCCCTTTTTGTAACTTCAGAGTGAGCTGAAAGTTGGAAGAAGAATGAACTCCCAGCCTGGGTGGCTGTGGACACGGACGGAGCTAGGCCTGTGTGGCGGCCCGTGGGATTGTGTGGAACTCTTTGGACTACTGTAAGGACGATTGCTTTGTTATCCGGTCCGAGGATTGTCGGGAAGGGCCCCCAAATCTGTTTTACGTGGACTTATCGTGTGCTGTTCCAGTGTTCTTGTGAATAAACCTGTTGGATCGTCCCTCGGCCTCGTCCATCCTTTGCTCTGTTGTACACTCTCGTCACAAGCAGGTTCACACTGAGCACATGTGACAGAGTCTGGAGATGTCGTGGAGAGCGATATGCTGCCTGTAACATCCATGAGCATGACCAGTTTGGCAGTGAGTCAGTAATGGTGTGGGGTGGCATTTCTTTGGAGGGCCGCACAGCCCTCCATGTGCTCGCCAGAGGTAGTCTGACTGCCATTAGGTACCGAGATGAGATCCTCAGACCCCTTGTGAGATCATGTGCTGTTGCGGTTGACCCTGGGTTCCTCCTAATGCAAGACAATGCCAGACCTCATGTGGCTGTAATGTGTCAGTAGTTCCTGCAAGATTAAGGCTATGGACTGGCCCGCCCATTCCCCAGACCTGAATCAGATTGAGCACATCTGGGACATGTCTCGCTCCATCCACCAACGTCATGTTGCACCACAGACTGTCCAGGAATTGGCGGATGCTTTAGTCCAGGTCTGGGAGGAGATCCCTCAGGAGACCATCCACAACCTCATCAGGAGCATGCCTAGGCGTTGTTGTGAGGTCATAAAGGCACGTGGAGGCCACACACAATACTGAGCCTCATTTTGACTTGTTTCCACTTTAATTTTGTCTTGTTTTGATTTTCATTTTTACTTGTTTCTACTTTCATTTTGTGTGTGTCTTCAAAGCCAGGCCTCCATTGGTTAAAACATTTGATTTCCATTGATGATTTTTGTGTGATTTTGTTGTCAGCACATTCAACTTTGTACAGAACAAAGTATTCAAGGAGAATATTTCAGTCAATCAGATCTAGGATGTGTTATTTGAGTGTTCCCTTTAATTTTTTGAGCAGTGTACTTAGAAGAATTGATGGCAAAGGGTGGTCACACCAAATATTGATTTCATTTCAGATTTTTTTTTTTGTTCATTCTTTTTGCATTTTGTTAATTATAGATAAATACCACTATTGATATCTCTAATTTTGAAAATATTCTTATGCTATGTGCTCACTGGACTCTGTACCCGTGGATATATCCGTAGGTACGTCTGCAGGTTTCCCGTAGCTGATCCCTGGAATCCGCAGCTATCCATTGCTGTGGGATTCCAGCGAAACAGCTGCGGTAAACCTGTGGACATTCATGCGACTTTCCTGTGGAAGTCCCGGCCTCTATCTCCATAGTGGAGGGCCGGAATTTCCGCAGATAAGTCCGCAGTAATAATTGACATGCAGTTTTGTACGGCTGCGGGACATCCGCAGCATATTCCGCAGCCGCACATACCGCAGCATGGACACAGACACTCCCCATGTCCCAAAGGATAACATGGAGAGTGTCTGTACTTGCTAAAACCTGCGAATTTATCTAGAAAATCCAGATAAATCCTCAGGTTTTCCGCGGCAAAATCCGCGGGTACAGTCTTGTGGGCACATAGCCTTACTGTGCAGCATTTTTCCATATCAACGTAAAACTTATGCACAGTAATGTATCTTTCTCAAATTTTTCACTGGGAATAATGGAGGGACTATGATGTAAAATGGTCCAAAGAGTGAAAGACTTTTACCTTCTCCCATCTTTTACTCATTAATATCATGAGTAGATGGCACTTAGCTATATATGCTTCAGTTGTCCCCCCCTCAAGAACCCAAAAATGTTTTCCATATTACACTCCCTGCAGATATAATCCTTGAGCTGCTGTATCTGTGAAAATAAAAAACAACAGATTAGTACTAGAAAAATCTCTACATTTCCAAGGTGGGGTGAAATAAAGAATTTGCAGGGTGCGTCTTGTCCATAGGCTCGGGTCAGACGGCCATAAATTCCCTCATCTGAGAGAATTGAGCCGATTATGCAAATCACACTCTGATCAAACTCTGATTAGAGTGCGAGCATAGTATAATCCAATTTTCTTGTATGACTAGAAGATAAAAAAATGTATCCATCTTCTCCATTGTGTCAATACATACTGCACAGTCCGTTCTGCATTGACTTGCATGTCCGCATGCGATCTGATAATCAGATGAAACTTGGGCATATTGCTATTTTTTCGGACACATCCTCAGCTCCATAAAATATCATTGGTCTGATTGCGATCCCATGTTTAGCCAGATTGCACTTGGACTGAAAATATGGTGGTTTGAGCGAGCCTTTATGCAAATCAATTTAATAAGAAAGCAATTGAAGGATTTAAAGGGAATCTGTCAGCAGATTTTTCCTACCTCACCTGAGAGCAGCATGATGTAGGCAAGGAGACTCTGAATCCAACGATATATGACTTAGATTACTGAGTGTAGCCATTCTGATATAATCAGAGATTTTAGATTTAGCAAAGCAGCAGAGCTGATAGAGCTGTCCCGCCAACACCAGGCTCTCAAATAGAGATTGTACATTGACAGTGAGGTATTAATCACAGGAGGGGGCATGTTGGACAACATGGCACCAGCCACCTAGTTACAACAATGATAATAACCTAGTGATTAATCATTGTGTTTAAGTAAACAACGACACAGAGCCTGTTAAGAGAAGCACAGTTGATTTTTATTTTTTAACCACTACATCATATTGTCCTCAGCTTACATAGCAAAAACTTGCTGACAGATGCCCTTTAACTCCCTTCATGACATAGGACGTAATGGTACGTCCTAAATCATGAAGAGGTGATCATCACATGCTGCTGCAGTGAGCCAGTGGTGATCCACGCACATGTCTGCCTCGCAGGCACAGGTGGATCTGCAATCCATTTGCGCCTGTTAACCCCTTAAATCGTGCTGTCAAAGTGTGACAGCGTGATTTAAAGCACCGCAACAGGTAACGCGTCTTTCCCCACCACCATCGGAGGCCCCGTGACTCACGTGGAGCCGATGGTTGTCATGGTAGCACAGAGTCATGTAATGACTCTTCTCGCTATCATGACGTAGTTCCTATTACAGCGGACAGAGCGGATCTATCAAAATATAAAATCAATTAACCTGATCGGTAAATGGCGTAGCAGCAAAAAATTTACAAACGCCAAAATTACTTTTTTTAGTCGTCGCAAATACAATAACAGACAATGAAAATGTAGCATCTGCGCAAAAATGTTACCATTAAAAACGTCAGCTCGAGATGCAAAAAATAAGTCATCACTGAGCCCCATATCCCAGAAAAAGAGAACGCTACGAGTCGCAGAAAATGGCATGAAAAGTGTGCCACTTATTGACAAAATTCAGAATTTTTAAATCGAAAATTGTCCGGGGGTGAATGGGTTAAAGGGAATCTGTCAGCACTGCAGGTATTGCTATTTAAATCTAAGGAACAGCTTAATGTAGGGCCAAGTGCCGGATTACAGCAATGTGTCACTTATTAGGCAGTGCGGTATAATTTCAATACAATCAGTGCTTTATCAGCAGGAGATTATCACTGCCAGACTAAAAGCCCCATTACACATAGCGATGTCATTAGCGAGATCGCTGAAACGTCACAGGTTTTGTGACACAACAATGATCTTGCTAGTGATCTCGCTACGTGTGACACATAGAAGCGAACGCCCCCCCCCACACTGCGATATCGCCGACCGTACCTGAACGTCCTGGTTCATTTTTTGATCGTTGATGTCCTACTGGGCAGCATGCATCGCGGTGTTCGACGCCATAGCAATAACGTGCAACCTGGTTGGCGACTAAGAACTCAGCGCCTGTGTGGAAACACTACGCCTCTATCGAGGTCTGAGTCGTCAGAATAGCTGCTGTATGACAGGGTCCCGACGACCGCCGAGGTCGTTATACGGATCATTGCTGTGTCGTTAATTAGATATGCCTGTTTGCCAGCTCACTAGCGACCATGTAATGACGTACCAGCAATCCTGACCAGGTCGTATCGTTGTCGGGATCGCTGGAACGTCACTAACGGGACCCTTAGTTTCTTATAAATGCCAGTCAGGCTTATCTGGCAGTGTTAAGGGTGCTTTACACGCTGTGACATCGTTACCGATATATCGTTGAGGTCACGTCGTTAGTGACGCACATCTGGTGCCGGTAGCGACATCGCAGCGTGTGACAACAAGGAGCGACGATCAACGATTGTAAAATCGTTCAAAAACGGTGATCAATGACACGTCGCTCCTTTCCTTAATATCGCTGCTGCTGCAGGTACGATGTTGTTCATCGTTCCTGCGGCAGCACACATCGCTATGTGTGACACCGCAGGAACGACGAACACCTCCTTACCTGCGTCCACTGGAAATGTGGAAGGAAGGAGGTGGGCGGCATGTTATGTCCCGCTCATCTCTGCCTCTCCGCTTCTATTGGCCGGCGCTTAGTGACGCCGCAGTGACATCGCTATGACGCCGAACGCCCCTCACCCTTGAAGGAGGGATTGTTCAGCTGTCACAGCGACGTCGCTGTCAAGGTATGTGCGTGTGACGCTGCCGTAGTGATAATGTTTGCTACGGCAGCGATCACCAAATGTCACACGAGCGATGGGGGCGGGTGCTATCACGCACGACATCACTAGCTATTGCTAGCGATGTCGCAGCATGTAAAGCACCCTTAGGGTACGCTCACACGAGCGTGAAAATCGGACGAGTGCAATGCGAGAAATTCTCGCATTGCACTCTGACCAATGTTAGGCAATGAGGTTGAGCTGTTGGTCAGCTTTTCTCGCATCCAGATTCTGGATGCGAGAAAAGCGGCAGCATGCTGCGTTTTGCTGCTACCGCCGTATCTCTCGCACCCATTCAAGTGAATGGATGTGAGAGATACATCGGACTGCACTCGGATGTTATCCCAGTGCAGTGCGATCTACGCACAGGCTGACAGTGGAGGAGATGGGAGGATTAACCCCTCCCTCTCCTCCGCAGCGCCTGCACTCAGCTTCACAGCTGTGACCCGATCGCAAGATCGGGTTACAGTCGCATGACACCCGGCTCACGCTCGCAGCAGAGCCTGAGCCGGGGGACATTAGCATATCGCATCTGATGCTCTCGCATCGGATGCCATACGCTCGTGTGAGTCCAGCCTTAAGACACAGCTCTGCATTTTGACCACTGCTACATCTACATCAGTCAAAACAGAGATTCTATCAAAACCGCACCAAGCAGTCAAGTGACACATCACTAGAATCAGGCTCTCTGACATCAGATTACATTGCAAAAACCTGCTAACAGATTCCATTTAAAGACTTTGCGAAAATGGAGAATTAAAAAAAAAAAAAAGATCTAGATCTTGGAAGATCAAATCATTAGGAGTAGAATAATTAATTTCTAACTAAGACCCATCTCTGGGCTCTGCACGAATGCTGAGAAGGGGTTGTCTCCATATACTGTTAGGAAAGTTCTAGAAATGGCCGTGCCACCTTCTCTTGGGTCTCATGCCGATGGGATCTTTAGAATATGCTAAAAATAAAATGTGGCCAATTTCCATTCAAGTAGAACAAAACCATCTCTTTTCCAGAAAGACATTTGCTCTCTTTGACACGATAATACTTAAGATGATCATCAGAAAAATGATGAGTGTTGGCATGGCAACCAAAACTATGGCAATATAATCAATTTTCTGATTGATGATAGAACAGTGAAATAGCCTAGATGACAATCCTGTAATTTGGATGAAGATAGTGATGATAAATGATGTGAATCCGTAATCAAGCAAACCTTCACTACAAAGCCTCACTACACAGAAGCACTTACTGCTACACTGACAAGCAAAAGGGTAACAATGTTTTGAACGTTTGACTTTCAGGCTCCAAATCTCACCATCGACTACAGCTTTGTGAGTGAGACTACCTTCATTTTATAGACAATCATCTTGGCTATCTCATACATAAATTTGACTAGAAACTATTTAGCATATTATTAGTTATGCAGATTCTTGTCATGTTACTGCATTGTTACTGTTTTCCTCCTAGTGTTTAAAAATCTTTTTGTTTTTGTGTACTACAAATTACAACCTGTTCTCACATTCCCTAATAGCTCAGTGTGTTATTAGGTTGATTCCCAAATGTAAGGTCTTTGGTTTGAATCAAGGAGCAACCATGAAGAAGATTTTCTTAGAAAAGAGAAATCGCATCATTGAAAATAAAACAATTAAAAAAATACACATATTTGGTATCGCCGCATTCAAAAATGCCCGATCTATCAAAATATAAAATCAATTAATCTGATCCGTACATGGCGTAGTGAGAAAAAAATTCTAAACGACAAAATTACATTTTTCTCTTTCGCCTCATTGGGGGACACAGGACCATGGGTGTTATGCTTCCTATCCATAGGAGGACACTAAGTAGATACAAAAGCATAGCTCCTCCTCTGCAGTATACACCCCCTGGCCGGGCCAGGCAACCTCAGTTTTAACTTAGTGTCTGTAGGAGGCACTTCCTTTCAAGGTTTGTTATTTTTTGAGGGCGACGGTTTCCTTTTGGGACCGATGTCCCACTACCATCAACGGGCGGGAACGTGGAGTGTCGCCTCCATGTACCCCTCCTGCGACGCTGGATCCTGGGCTGGACGACGGGTTCCACAGACACCGATTTTCCAAAGCCCAGGGTAGAGGCCTGTGCCCCTATAGCCCAATTCCTCAGCCCCTCTTTGCAGGCTCTGAGTTGAATATGGCATTAATTCCTCAGCCCCTCTTTGTAGGCTCTGAGTTGAATATGGCACCGGTGTGACCGGACACAACAAGCTGACTCTGCTATTTTCACTGCCTGGACGGAAGCAGTGTTTTAGGTGAGATCCCCCCTGACTGGTTTCACAGACAAAGGGAGAAAAGACGCTGCAGGGAAGGCTCCCAGGACATTTACAGCATTTATTATGAGAAAGTCCCTTGCTGAAGGCAAGGAGCAGAGCCCCAAGGATCCTGCACATGCAGTGTTAACTTTTCTCTAGCTTGCTGGCTGGAGGAGGGGGGAAGTCACTCCTGTTTGCAGAAAGTCCTGCAGATAATTTCCCGGTGGCAGGGGAGGGCCCAGGGCTCAGGGACTCACACTGTTTATTTGCTCTGTTTATTTGCTATAGCAGAAAAGCCTGCTGATAACCACCAGTGACAAGCTGTGTGCTGACTGGAGTGAGAGGGAGGAAAACTATCAGAAGCTCCCTTCCCGCCGTTTTTTACTACCCACAGCAGGGGAGGGGGCACACTGACTTCATCTTCGCGCTCTTTTAACGCTAAGCCCCGCCGCCCGCGGCCGCGAGAAGCCCCGCCCCCCAGGAAAAGCGTGCGAAGATCTCCATAGAGCTTAATCCTTCCTGAGGACAGGGCCATCGGCTGATTCTGGTGAGGTGCTTGCTTCACTTGTAGCTCTGCTGACCATTGCTCCCCCTCCTGGCATACTCCTATTAAGAACATGCAGAATTCTAAGGGCACTAAGAGTGCTAAGGCCCACATAGTCTATTATTCAGCCTGCACTGCCTGCCACGCTGAGCTACCACGTAAACACACCTCTTCTCTCTGTGAGTCCTGTGCCCCTATAGCCCCCCAAGACCCCCCTGCCACCACCGCCGCAACCGTCAACCCAGAGCCTAGGGCTCCCAGCCCACCGGAATGGGCAGAGTTTCTGTCCCAATCCATGGAAAAACTGTCACAGAACCTGGTGCTGGCTATGCAATGTTGTCCTCCACACCCTTCTGGGTCCCTGGACGGAACGCAGCCTGAGGATACCCCTATGTAGGATCCTTCTGAGGTAATCCGGGCACATGCTTCACCGGTTGCAGGGATCAGGAAAAGAGCACATGGCCGGGTGTCTCCAGCGGGCTCTCCCTCGGGAGCACACAGGGCAGGCTCTCCCACACGCTCCACGGCTTCTGAAGAGCTGGAGGAGGGAGAATGCTGTTTATACCAAGAGGAGTCCTTGGTTTCAGCCTTCCCAGATGATCAAACTGCAATAGACTCCCTTATAGCAGCAATCAACCAAACTCTGCATGTGGAGGATCCCCCATCCACTACCACTGACCATGCGGTCTCCTTTAAGAGGGCAAGGAAACCCCAAAAGTTTTTCGCTGATCACCCAGAGTTTCAGGATATCCTCACAAAGCAAAGGGAGAAGCCTGACAGGCGCTTCGGTAACCGAAAACTCATGGAGTCCCGGTACCCTTTTGCCTCACCTGCCCCTAAGGGCTGGGCCGATCCACCCTCGGTCAACCCCCCCCCCCCCCCGGTCTCCTGCCTTCTTTCCTCCATCAAGGACCCGACAGACAGACAGGTGGAGCACCTCGCCCGCTCTGCTTTTGAGGCTGCGGGTTCCTCCCTCTCACCCTCCTTTGCCTCTGTGTGGGTCGCAAAGGCGATCTCGGTCTGGGCAGAATCCGTTAACACTTCGCTTGAGGAATCCCAGTTCACTCATACCTTCACAGAGGTAACAGCTCAAAATTGCCGCTGCGGCGGAGTACCTCATGCAGGCCTCCATGGATGCTGCTACCTGTGCAGCGTTTGCCGCCTCAAATACCATAGCCATCCGTAGAGCTCTCTGGCTCTGACAATGGTGAGCGGACTCTGCCTCCAAGAAGTCTCTCACGGGCCTTCCCTTTTTTCCAGACCGATTTGTTTGGCGAACGTCTGGACAAGCTCATTTCTGACGCCATGGGAGGAAAGAGTACCTCCCTCCCCCAGCTGAAGTCCAGGACGTCCTTCACCAGACTATATGGAGATAATGTATGCACACCAGTGACTATGCAAGGGGAATACATGTAAAAGCAGAAACTGCTGTGTGAATACTGACATGAAAAATTCAATAGCTATATGTAAGAATGAAATGTGAAAAATGGAACCTGCATTACTGCCATGAATATATGAATAAAGAGAAATTTAGCTACTGAATTGATCAATGCAATAGAGCCCCAACACTATCAGTATTCACACCGCCCCAGGAGTCTTTCCTACCCATACACATCCTGGAACTCCGCGCTATCTTCCTCACGCTCAGAGCGTTCTGCCCTCTGCTAGCGGGTCGTCAGATTCGAGTCCAATCGGACAATGCGAAAGCTGTAGCCTATATCAATCGGCAGGGGGGCACCCGCAGCAAAGCGGCTTATCTCGAGGCCCACAAGATCCTCAGCTGGGCCAAATCGTCGGGATCAGTGATATCAGCAGTACACATACCGGGGGCAGAGAACTGGGCAGCAGACTTTCTAAGTCGCCAAGGCCTGGCCGCCGGAGAATGGTCTCTCCACCCAGATGTGTTTCTACACATCTCCACTCACTGGGGCACACCAGATGTGGACCTAATGGCCTCAAGGTTGAATGCAAAGGTACCCGCGTTCATAGCCAGGTCACGCGACCCGCAGTCCATCGGCGCGGATGCTCTAGTCTGCTCCTGGCACCAATTCCGCCTGCCTTACATATTTCCACCTCTATCCCTGCTGCCTCAGGTAATCAGGAAGATCAAGGCAGAGAGAGTCCCGGTGATACTGATAGCACCGGACTGGCCCAGGTGCGCCTGGTACGCCGAATTAGTACAAATGCTCACAGACGCACCGTGGTGCCTTCCAGACATCCCAGACTTGCTGACCCAGGGGCCCATTTCCCATCAGAACTCCAGAGCCCTGAAGCTGACGGCATGGCCATTGAGACCTGGGTATTAACAAGAGCGGGATTCTCCCCCGCGGTTATTTCCACCATGATCAGCGCCCGAAAGCCTGCTTCATCCCGCATTTACCACCGTACGTGGAAAATCTTCCTTTCATGGTGCAAGGAAACTAACGTCCAGGCTATGCCTCTGGCCATCCCCAGAATTCTCGACTTTCTACAGTCTGGCTTGCAAGCGGGGTTGGCTCTCAGTTCTCTTAAAGGGCAGGTCTCAGCGCTCTCAATCTTCTACCAATGCCGCCTGGCTCAAAAACCGCAAGTCAAGACCTTCCTCCAGGGCGTTTCCCATCTAGTTCCCCCGTACAAACGGCCGCTGGAACCGTGGGACCTCAAACTCGTTCTGGACGGTCTCCAGAGGTCTCCCTTTGAACCCCTCAAGGAATCCTCCCTTGCTCATCTGTCCTGGAAGGTAACATTCCTGGTGGCAATTACGTCCATCAGATGGGTTTCGGAGCTAGCAGCACTCTCTTGCCGCGAGCCTTTTCTGATCTTTCACCAGGACAGGGTGGTTCTGCGCCCCCTTCCAGATTTCCTTCCAAAGGTTCTTACCCCGTTTCATTTAAACGAGGACATTGTTCTGTCTTCCTTTTGTCCACACCCGGTTCATAGTGTGGAAAGGTCTCTGCATTCGTTAGACCTCGTCAGAGCTCTCAGATATTACATATCCAGGATGGCCCCCTTTAGGAAAACGGACTCTTTGTTCATCATTCCTGAGGGGCCTAAGAAGGGACAGGCAGCTTCAAAGGCGACTCTGGCTCGCTGGATTCGCTCTGCGATCCAGGAAGTCTACTGCTTGCAACTTAAGCCCATTTCTAGTGGGCTGCGGGCTCATTCCACGAGAGCAGTTGGCGCTTCGTGGGCCATTCGGTATCAGGCTTCAGTGAAACAGGTGTGTAAGGCTGCGACCTGGTCTAGCCTACATACGTTTTCAAAGCATTACAGAGTCCATACCCAGGTTTCAACTGAGGCAAATCTGGGTAGGAAAATTCTGCAAACGGCAGTAGAGCACCTCTCTCAGTAGGCGCTCCAGGCTGTCTGGGACTGGTTCCTAGTCCTTGGGTTGTATTGTCTTCTTTTATGTTTCCCACCCATGGACTGCTTTAGGACGTCCCACGGTCCTGTGTCCCCCAATGAGGCGTCAGAGAAAAACGGATTTTTGTGTACTCACCGTAAAATCGTTTTCTCTTAGCCATCATTGGGGGACACAGCACCCACCCTGTTGCCCTGTTGGGCCTTGGTTCTCTCAGTACCTTATTTGGTTATGACTCTTCTTTTCTCATGTTCCTCTGTTGAGAAGTTTTTACTGGTTTTTTTCTCCTACTGCTTATGTACTAAAACTGAGGTTGCCTGGCCCGGCCAGGGGGTGTATACTGCAGATGAGGAGCTATGCTTTTGCATCTACTTAGTGTCCTCCTATGGATAGGCAGCATAACACCCATGGTCCTGTGTCCCCCAATGATGGCTAAGAGAAAACGATTTTACGGTGAGTACACAAAAATCCGTTTTTTTGGTGCAGCAACATTGCATTATCAAAACATCGCATTTACACAAAGAAGGTATAATGAAAAATGTCAACTCAAGATGCAAAAAATAAGCCATCACTGAGCCCTAGATCCTGAAAAATGAGAACGTTACGGGTCTTGGAAAATGGTGACAAAAGTGTAATTTATTTTTGGACAAATATCTCAATTTTTTTCAGCACTTAGATAAAAGTAAAACTTTACATATTTGGTATCTACGAACTCGTACTGACCTGGGAAATCATATGGACATTTCAGTCTTACCATATAGTGAACGTGATAAATAAAAAATCCACAAAACATTGTGAAATTTCTCTTTTTTCACAATTTCTCCACATTTGGAATATTTTTCCTGTTTTCCAGTACACTATATGGTAAAATGTATGGTGTCATTCAAAAGTTCAACTTGTCCCGCAAAAAACAAGCCCTCATATGGCTATACTGACAGAAAAATAAAAAATGTTAAGGCTCTCGGAAGAAGGGGAGGAAAAAATGGAAAACGCCAGGGAGGTGAAGGGGTTAGGCCTATCACAACATTTGACATACCTATAGATCATGGTTGGATTGGGATTCCCGACAGATAACGTATAGGTACATCATGGTGATCAAGCGGAGCACATGAGCTGTACTAGCACAATCACCACTGGCAACTTGGCATAAGTGATAGTCGAGCTCCTGCTGTCACAGTCAGGGCCGGTACCCGCACCACACCTGACTGTTTAACGCCCTAAATGCCACAATCAATACCAATTACAGCATTTAGAAGGCTTGGAGAGGGAGCGCATTCCCTCTCCCACGCGTTCGGCACCCCTGCGATGTTCTCGTAGGGTGCCAATAGTTGCCATGGCAACGCAAGATCAAATAATTACCTCTATGTCTGCCCCCTATAGTGGCCTGTTAGACCATGTCAGGAGCATGGTCTAAGAGGCATTCTGTCACTCAAACTCACAGGTATAATATATGGCAATGCTTGTATTTTTTTCATTTTCATGGCTGAATGTTATAAAATTCTGTTGCATCGATATATTTTCCTTTTTTATTAATTAAAAAATGTACAAGTCTGGTTCATCCTTGGGTGCAATTTCCAGATACGTGAAGGCGCCTCGTTCATCTGCTGCAGATCTACCATTTATCTTACTGCTGAGGTCTGAATAATCCCTCCACCCACACCACTGATTACTCTGTGAAAACTGAAAGCTGTCAATCAATGGTGGGATTATACAGAGCTAATATATATGGAGGGCTACATGGAAGCAGGTTTACTATTCCTCTATTGATAATCTCCTGCTGATAAAACAGGAATTTTATCAAGCAATCCAGTAAGTGACGCATTGCTGAAATTAGGGATCAGGGTCTCTGTCTTTCCCTAATGCTGCTGTCAGATCAGCTGACTGATTCACTTTAACAATGAAAGCGCTCTTAGCTGCAGTCATTCGCAGACCATGCTGACTTGCAAGGTAGGATTTTTTTTTTATAGCTTGCGTGGTGGGCTCACCTCGACTGTAATGAGGCTACAAAGTATGATCACAGCCCAGTAGTACATTGCTAATGTTTCGTCTGGTGTCACACTTCTGCCATATATGCTTCTAGTCTCCATGGGTCTCCTGACCCAAACTGATCAGCCTCATAGGTATATATGAGCTTGTTTAGTTTAGATCCAGAGACCGATAAACAGTCCAGTTATCGCACTCTGTACTTGGAACTTTTGACAGTTGTGTAAAACTGGCGTTACTGCTGAGATGGTAGATGCAAGGACGTGCAATGGTTAAAACTGAATATTCTATAAAAACACATGTAAAAACCACCTGCTTATCCAAAAAAAAGGCTTGATTGCAATTCACATAAAATGCAAAAAAGGAAAAAAAATCTGAAGAGACAGCTGAGGCGGATGAATGATATTACTCATTATACATTGCAGATATAAAAGTAAATATCTGAAACGTTTATTTTATAAAAATGGGACCGTCTTGCTCATCGGGTAGCAGACTTTGAAGATACTAATCCTGAATATGTTGTAGCTATGAGCAGAATAGATTGATGGCTCCAGTCTACATCATACTTGGAGATATAGCACACTTGATGACTGCAAATCATGTTTGTTAAATCTCAGGGCCGTGAGCTGCTCCACAATTCCACTGAAGTTCTGTTTGTGGGTAAACATTTTCCAGTTGTGGCTCGTCCTAAAGTCCCTCTGTGGTTCTCTAAGAGGTTGTGTGCCGCCCCCACACCCGCAGCAGCCGGGCTGCTCGGATCCAGACCCGCTGTGTGGCTCGAGGGATCCTCCGGACCCGGGGGTCACGCGGACACGCCGAATGAAAAGGGGGACGTTGTTGTACGGCCTTGGCCGTATTCGGTTCGTGACGCCACCCACGATGTGTGGTGAAGTGGGACACCACCGTTTCTGTTGTGGGATACCCGGGGGAGATGTAGTGGCAGCCGGATGTTAACCACTCTGTGGGTAGGGATGTTTGCCCCGGGGCCCAGTGTCTCTGTGCAGGGTATGGTGATGGCAGGGGCTTGCGCGCCCGGACGTACCAGGGGATGTTTGGTTACTCACAAGCAAATAAATCACACAAGTCTTATGGTAAACCAAGGTGCTGGTGGCCGGCCGCCGCGGACGGTTGTACTCTGGTCCCCCACCCGGGCTGGTGGTCACAGTCTTTTCCTCTGCACTAGTTGTGGTTGTGTGTTTAGACTTCCTGGTATGGAACACGGGAGTCCGCTCGCGGCTTTCTGTGTGCCTGAGGAGCCGTGCCCGCTGACGCTGACCCGTGGAATCTATGGGCCCTGGCAGTTGCCCTATCCCTCTCTGTGGGTGGATTTCTGCTTTTGGGACTTTGGTTGGGACAGGACCTATAATCCTGCCCTCAATCGGTTGATTAGCTAGGCCGTTGGTTCCGTTCCTGGCTTCAGGGTCCGAGTACCTCCTCTGTGCACGGTTTCCAGTTGGGTCTCCGGTGTCGGTACCGGCGGGCTCCAACCCTGTCCCGGTCCACCTCGGATCTGCCGAGCCGTCTTCCTGTCTTCTGCTGACGGAGACCACCGTCTGCCACCTAGCCAAGGTACCAGGGCTCCCTCCCTGGCACCGTTCAACTTGACTTCTCCGCTGGAGCTACACCTAACTCCAGCCTCACTCCTCTCAACTTGAACTAGAACTTAATCTGACTGTTTTCCCGCCCCGGGCTGTCTAGACCCCTAGGTGGGCGTTTCCTAACCACCTGGTCCCGCCCACTGGTGTGCCTGTCTTGCCCTGAGGGGGGGTGACTAGGGTTTCAGGTCGGCTGTGTGTGACCTAGGTGAGGGAAGGTGTTATGCGGGGGCCTAATGTGTGACTACCTGGTTTTGCCAGGGCGTCACAGTTACCTTCTGTTACAGTCTCTATCTATTTCTCACACATTAGTATTTGCCAGTGCGATTAGAACCGTCCATCGCCTCCATGGGTCCTCATCACCACCAGGCCACTAACTTTTATAGCGTTTGCTTCCAACTACCCAATTCTGTGAGTGTAAAATGTCATCCAATACCCTGCACAATGAGAATACAGTCTCAGACAACAATGTGGTGAAACAGTCCCAGACCAAATACGTATTCTATTAGCAAAAAGGCACCAGGGTGGTCCCCAGTCTCTGCGCAGTGACTGGGCTGTGGATGGAGTTTCACCGATCGTCAAAATCTCTTGCGCGCTCTCCTTCACTGCAGAGCGCCGCAAGCAGGAGCAATACTGGGCTATGACAAGCGGTGAAACTGTCCACAGCTCAGTCACTTAGGGAGACTGGGGCCCACCTCAGTGATATCGGGTCAACTGGACCTCAGAGGTCACAGAACCCGGGGGTCATCTGATGGGGATGAGCGGAACGTAAAAGCGTCGCACAGAGTCAGAATTTATTACACAAGGTATTTGATAAAAGCCTTCCTTATGAGCTTTACATGGATGTGGCCACTAATGCTGAGAAGTGGACCACCTCTTTAATAATAACATATGTAAAACCCCTTCTAGTTTTGTGAAGTGGAAAGTCACTAAATTCTATAACAACGCAATACACACAGAGATATTTAAGGATTAATATATGAAATATGCAGGACTTTAGCACATTATAACAATTGCACATTTTGTTAAGAATCTGTAAAAGTGACTCAATACGGTTTAAACTAATCACATCCAATTAACAAGTATGATCTGCAAACTATCTGCAAAAGCTTGGGAATAAATTACATAATAAATGAAAATGACTGTATGTTTTGTTGATTGTTTCTAGTTACAGAATTACTTAGCAATAAGTGTACATTTCCAGTCACTGACAGTAATACATTAACACATTCTCCCCAAAGGAGAACAGTTGGCTCTCCGACCTAAATATGTGAAATACAGCACAAAAGTAATGAAAATATAAATAATTGTAAATATTATGCAAATTGCATACAGTAACATGAATACCGCTATTCATTTTTTCTACTTGTATTCTGCTCCGCTACTATTAACATGTCAGTGGTGGCCTCATATTCAATCATCACAAGGTTAGGTGGTTATCTACAAATCCGGTATTGGACAAGGGAAGATTTAGGCCTCGATTCATCAAAGTGTTTCTTGAGATATCGCAGGTAGTGTTACTACCTGAACAAAAGATCAATATGGTGCCACAACATCACGTGACTGTAACTAAAAATTTCGACAAATCTCCAAAATCTCCAAAAGCAGAAAAGTTCTAAGGTATTTCTGTGATCAACATTTGAAGATTTTCCTAACGACATCTTCCATACTATTTTATGTCTCACTCGGGAAGCTAGGTTTTTGAAGTTATTGGTATAGGTGAGCTGTTGTGAAGCAGCATAGACTGAGGACATTGGGGCTGCGAGGTGGACAGGGTAGAGCAATGGAGGCTGTAATGGCTAGATGACAACTGGAGCAGTAGAGTAGTAGATCACAGAGTAGCCATAGACTCAGTGAAAGCAAACTGATGAAGAAGAATCTAAGTAATGGCACAGCAGGAAATACATGTGTGACGCCACTGCGGTAACCAAGTGACACACCAACAAGGTAACAGCTCGGGTCCAACATGACTGTGCCAGTAACTACATACACACTAGCACACCAGGACATTTACACTCGCTGTACCCGACTGGAAGACTCACCTAGCCAGATGACAGGGCTGGGCACTGATAGATAACAGGCAGCCAACTGGGGAGGAAGAGACCAGACCTGGGGGAGAAGAAAGCGACCTGGGGAGTGTGGGTAGACAGTCGGAGAAAGGAAGTGAAAGAGAGAGGAGTTAGTAGGAAGGAGTGAGAGGAAGGAATAAAAGGAAAGGTGTCAAGACAGACCACAGACTCTTGAGACACATTGAAAGTAGCAAACAATCCGCAAAGACCTGAGTAGAAAGACCTGACGCTCAGAGTAGAAAGTAGCTGGAGAGCAAGAGAGCAAGCTCCAAGGATAGAGGGATCCTGTGGGGTGGACATCCAGGGCTCACAGTACTTTGCACACAGGGGTGCAGATCCCAGAACAGACCAGGACTGCAAGCCATCTGTTAACTCTGCCAGGCAGGTGGGTTTCCAGGACTCATCTGCCACCACTAACGTCCGAGGCATCAGCAGCAAAGAGGGGACTGGGACATATTCCCTTAAACAGTCCAAGCTGCCTGCGGCAGCACCCAGACACCAGGAGGACCTCCAAGTGCTCCACACCAGGGAGGACCCACATACACCAGAGTGCAAAGGTAGAGAGTGGCACCAGATTGGCTGACACAGCCATCAGGGACACGGGCGCACCTGGGATCCAGCACATACCCAGGGCGTGAATCCAGTAAGTAAAGACAATCAAACTGCACTCTCTGTCTGGATTGCTTCATTGCGCTGTGCCTCCACGTTAAACCTTCATCTACCGCTAGGAAAAACCCTGCTCACGGAGGGCTCCATCATCCACGCTGCCCCCATCCATCATCCCCAGTGGGAACCCGCAGCGGCGGCCCTACCATCTCTGGCCGCAAATCGTGAGTGGAGTAGTCGGACTTTATTTTAATTTAAATTTAAAACTGTTCGACAGTGCCCGCGGGTCCAGGACCCCTCGAGCCACGGGCCGCCCGGATCTGAGCAGCTCGGCTGCCCCGGGGCGTGACACATGTACATGTAGCAGAGCTGGGGAGATCAGAAATATATGTAGCAGGGCTCAGCAATAGAGTTCAGTCTGTCAAACGATTCATTGTGATGTAGTAAAGTCCAGTATCATAGCAGGGTTCAGTATAACAAGCGACTTAGCACTTTCTAAACACAAGGGAAGAGCCTGTAATTTTCGATGCTGCTAGGAAGAAGGTCCCACTTATCAGCATTTGAACCTTCCTAATTCAGGTAGGTAGCAAGTACGACTGTGTATAAACAGTATATAGCTGCATACAGCTGAAGTGAGCACTAGTATAGAGTCTGTAGGCTTTTCCTACAAATCCTGACCAGTGAGACCCCCCTAATACAATCACATCTTGGCACAACATATTCTAGCAATTTAGTGCTTTAGGAATATGGTTTTTTTTTATTAAGAACTGTAGAGTGTGGTAATTTTTTGCCAAAGTTAAGGATTTATTCTGTGTAGATTCCTATTTTTGTCATTACCCAGCCTCAGATGCTATGTCCTCAGATAACTCCAGCTAACCAAAGGAAGAAAGGCAATGGGAACAGAAGGGATCAGTGTACCATAAGGCAATGCATGCATAAAAGGATAAAGGAGGGCAAGGGGCTGCCATTATTAGGGCACTAGGTGCACCCTACCCCCATCCATCCTTGTTCTTAATGGTCTTATCAGGAGCAGCACAAGGGACAAAATGAGGAGACAATTCACCCTGAACATCTGAATTAGGCCAGGGTGGGTCACACGAGCATATACAAAATCGGTTTTCTGCCCCGAAAGTGGTCAGAGTGCAGTCCGATTGTTATTGAGTGTGTAATGCGAGTGCAATCCGATTGTGTGATTTGTTTTCTCCCATGATTGGCGTATGTCATCCATATGCCATCCGTATGGTATCTGTATGCCAAGCGATTTAGGCCATGCAATATAATGCACTAAGTAACTTAAATGTGTTGCCTTTTTGTTACTAGAGCCCTAATAAAACAAATCCAACAAGCCGCCACATTGGGAGCAGATGCATATTTTATTCTTATACACCCAAATATTAGTCTACTTTCCTTTTGCCGTCAGTCACAAAATGACCTACTACTTGACGTGCTGTACAACTGGTTGTTATCTTGATGTTTTGGGGAGGGTTACCCAATAAGCGGAGATCTTAAAGGCCCCGTTACACGCAACGACATTGCTAACGAGATATCGCTGGGGTCACAGAATTTGTGACGCACATCAGACTTCGTTAGCGACGTCATTGCGTGTGACACCTACGAGCAACCGCTAACAATCCAAAAAACGGCAAAAATCGTTGATTGTTGGCACGTCGTTCCTTTTCCAAATATCGTTGCTCATTTTGGACGCCGGTTGTTCGTCGTTACCACAGAAGTCCCCTTCAGCTGATTGTAAGGATGTAAGGCTGTTTATAAAAGTCCTCCTCTCCTGTCACAAATCAGCTGAAGGGGACTTCTGTGGTTATTTAAACCCTCCATCCCCCTTTTGTCTCTTCTTATCAATATAAGAAGCAGACTTACTTCTGATGAAACATGCATCACAGGAATGTTTTTCCTGAATGGATTTATAAAAACAACTGATTAACCATTGAAGGGTTCACTGACCTGTTATGGGCTGAGAGCCCTCTGTTGTGAAATATTTCATCAGAGTGAGGCTGTATTTATGAATGGAAAAGAGGTCCCACTGATGAATTCTATTACATTGTAAAAATATCTTTATTTGAAGAATGAGAATCTAAACTGATATATTACAACGTGTGATACACTATGGAACATATGTAATATCTATACCCCTGATGAACCTCCACCCAAGGAGGCGAAACGCCTTGGGTAATATTTCTTGGGGCTAACTTGTTTATGCTTTTTTTGACATAAAAAGAATACTGTGTTTGTTTTATCCCACTACAGTACTCTATAATTATATCTTCTTACACTGTCCTACCAATAATACATATACTTCATGTTTCTGTATTTGAGAGATATATGCCAAATCTATCTATAAATATACATTTTATGTAAGTCTCTTTTTCAATGCATGGTTAATTATTGGATCTGGATGATAATAATTGTATATTAAAAATGTTTCTGCAATGAATGTTAAAAAATTGATGTATCATCATTTGTAAAGTTGACTGGTGGAGCGATATAAGCCTTTCCCACCATTTGCTGGGATATACCGCTGGCTGGTCCACTAGACTGTATTTTATATTGTACTTTAGACCCCTAGGGTATTTTATATTTTTCTGAACACCCCCCCCCCTCACTTTATGTTTCAATATATTGATATTTAATAAAAGTTTAATGAAAAAAATTTTAGGAGTATTTTTTCTGTGATTATATTTTTGGGTTACTCCCCTTTGATCGTTTTTTCTGTGATTTGAATGTCATAGCGTGTAAAGCGGCCTTAAGAGGCATTGCTGACTCTGGGTACATCCACTACTCCAAAAACAGAGCACAATGGGACACTTGCAGCGCCTGTATGGGGAGCCCAGACACCATCCAGACAAATGTTATGCCTCTTGATGCATGAGTCTGACGACCTTTGATCATCTGGTTCACATTCACAAATACAAACATGCGAAGATTTATTTCCCCATAGGAGCTACTTCTGCTGACCCCGAGGTATGAAAACAATTTTGCACATTTACAGTCATATGAAAAAGTTTGGGGACCCCTATTAATGTTAACGTTTTTTCTTTATAACAATTTCGGTTTTTGCAACAGCTATTTCAGTTTCATATATCTAATAACTGATGGACTCAGTAATATTTCTGGATTGAAATGAGGTTTATTGTACTAACAGAAAATGTGCAATCCACATTTAAACAAAATTTGACTGGTGCAAAAGTATGGGCACCTCAACATAAAAGTGACATTAATATTTTGTGGCTCCTCCTTTTGCAATAATAACAGCCTCTAGTCACTTCCTGTAGCTTTTAATGAGTTCCTGGATCCTGGATGAAGGTATATTTGACCATTCCTGTTTACAAAACAATTCCAGTTCAGGTAAGTTTGATGGTCGCCGAGCATGGACAGCACGCTTCAAATCATCCCACAGATTTTGAATGATATTCAGGTCTGGGGACTGGGATGGCCATTCCAGAACATTGTAATTGTTCCTCTGCATGAATGCCTGAGTAAATTTGGAGCGGTGTTTTGGATCATTGTCTTGCTGAAATATCCATCCCCTGCGTAACTTCAACTTCGTCACTGATTCTTGCACATTATTGTCAAGAATCTGCTGATACTGAGTTGAATCCATGCAACCCTCAACTTTAACAAGATTCCCGGATCCGGCATTGGCCACACAGCCCCAAAGCATGATGGAACCTCCACCAAATTTTACTGTGGGTAGCAAGTGCTTTTCTTGGAATGCCGTGTTTTTTTGCCTCCATGCATAACGCCTTTTTGTATGACCAAACAACTCAATCTTTGTTTCATCAGTCCACAGGACCTTTGTCCAAAATGTAACTGGCTTGTCCAAATGTGCTTTTGCATACCTCAGGTGACTCTGTTTGTGGCGTGCTTGCAGAAACAGCTTCTTTCGCATCACTCTCCCATACAGCTTCTCCTTGTGCAACGTGCGCTGTATTGTTGACCGATGCACATCGACACCATCTGCAGCAAGATGATGCTGCAGGTCTTTGGAGGTGGTCTGTGGATTGTCCTTGACTGTTCTCACCATTCTTCTTCTCTGACTTTCTGATATTTTTCTTGGCCTGCCACTTCTGGGCTTAACAAGAACTGTACCGGTGTTCTTCCATTTCCTTACTATGTTCCTCACAGTGGAAACTGACAGTTTAAATCTCTGAGACAACTTTTTGTATCCTTCCCCTGAACAACTATGTTGAATAATCTTTGTTTTCAGATCATTTGAGAGTTGTTTTGATGAGCCCATGATGCCACTCTTCATAGGAGATTCAAATAGGAGAACAACTTGCAAGTAGCCACCTTAAATACCTTTTCTCATGATTGGATACACCTGCCTATGAAGTTCAAAGCTCAATGAGGTTACAAAACCAATTTAGTGCTTTAGTAAGTCAGTAAAAAGTAGTTAGTAGTGTTCAAATCAAGAAATTGATAAGGGTGCCCATACTTTTGCACCAGTCAAATTTTGTTTAAATGCAGATTGCACATTTTCTGTTAGTACAATAAACCTCATTTCAATCCAGAAATATTACTCAGTCCATCAGTTATTAGATATATGAAACTGAAATAGCTGTTGCCAAAACCCCAAATTGTTATAAAGAAAAAAGGTTAACATTAATAGGGGTGCCCAAACTTTTTCATATGACTGTATTTTCTGCCTCGATTACGACCACGCATATAGTCACAGTTAGTTAGTTGCTCGTGGTCATAATTATAGATACCTAAGGTCCTGCAATGCCCTGCAGATGAGATAAGTGACATAGTGATTCAGGAGAACTATACTACATTTCTAATTGGAGGTATTTGCTAATATTATTTTAATTACGCCTACTATATTGGGATAGGATTTTGGAGATGGGAATGTGCCTTTAAGTTTGTATCTGTTTTGTAACCGATCCATTTGTATTGAATTTTCTTTTTTTCCTAAAATATAACTGAAATGCAACTGAAATTTCAGGAATGAACAGAGCCATATTCTGTCCGAGATATAGAATGAGTCTTTTTGAGACTTTTTATCCATCGTGCTGCTGACATCCTACTTGCATGCTTAAAAATTATAAAATTATATATATATATATATATATATATATATATTTATACCAGTGGAGAGAATTGCATGCAACTTATGGCATTCCTCTCAGTAGGAAAAATCACTCCATTTGGAACAATGTCTACAAGTCTCATCAATGTTGTGGCTGTGAGTAACCAGGATTTTGTGTACTACCTTGTTAAAGAGGAGCTTTAATCAGAAAATGCCTTTTTGTATAAATCAGCTTTTTCTGTATAATGTATTTTTTTTTTTTTACATTTTTGCCAATTGTGTTCTATATTACAATCTCTAATAAAAATACAAAATAGAAATCTTGCAATTTTCACACTGGCCACCAGGTCTTTTTAGACTCATATTTCCTGCTGTTTCAGGAGATAATACATTAGCATAGCCACATTGAGCATACTCTGAGGCATCTAATGAGCGTGTGCTAAAGTCATTGTGAATGGAGGAGCAATGTCAGCTGTGAAATTTTGTAAATGGTGGATCCTGTTTTATCAGCTGGAGGTATTATTTGTCATTATAAACCTGCCTCTGCCAATACAGAAACTGCTGTGAACTCTTCCTGAAAGGATAGGAAATGTGAATCTAAAATGGTGGCCCTAGTAAACATTGTGAAAATGGCAAGATTACTAATATTGTTTTTTTAATAAAGATCTTGATATGAAAAAAATTGTCAAATTTACAAAAACAAGCCATCTAACATAAACCCTGATTTTACAAATGAATTTGTCATTTTCTGATGATAATGTCCCTTTAAGGTATCAGCCACAGCGGTTCAGTATCATGCCACTTCTCACCACGGGTCCCTCAGCAGTGAAGGGGTCTAAGGTACCAGGTATGCCGCTGCATATGCATTTTCACATTAAGGCTATGTTCACACATTCAGTATTTGGTCAGTATTTTATTTTTAATCTAAAACCAGGAGCCGAACAATCAGAGGAGAAGTATAATAGAAGCACGGGCACCACTCCTGTATTTTCCACGCCTGAAACGGATTATGGCTACAAATACTGATGTGAAATAGTGACCAAAGTGTGAAGGTGGCCAAATGAGAAAACTAATGCTTATTGCATATGCAGCAGCATACCTACCATAGATTTAAGACAAAGCTTTTTTTTTTTTATTTTAAAGGGAATATCTCAGTAGGCTTTTGCTATGTAATCTGAGAGCAGCATGATGTAAGGACTGAGAGCCTGATTCTACTGATGGGTTACTTACTGGGCTGTGTGTTGCTGTTTCAATAAAATCTGTTTTTATCAGCAGGAGCTTATCACTAGAAGACTAGTTTTATTGCCTCCTAGTCATCTGCTGTGATTAGCAGCTTTCCATCCATGTACAGTGCACACAGAAAGCTGCCAATCAGTGGTGTGGTTGGGGTTATACAGAGCTCAGCATTAAGAGAACTGCTATATCTGCAGCAGACAAAATAGTGATTGTATCAAAATGACAGAAAACAGCCCAGTAAGTGGCACATCGCTGGAATCAGGGTCTCTGCCCCTACATCATGCTGCTCTTGGATTACATAGCTAAAATCTGCTGACTGATTCCCTTTAATTGGTTTTCAAATTTGAGCAGTTAAAGGAAATATCGGGGAGTGGGATTTTTTTGAAGGGTAATTCTTATATTTCGCTAATGCCTATGAATTGTAATATTACATGGCTGCCCTTCAGAGAGCTATTGTATCAGATTAAAGGATCACCGTCACCCTTCTTCCACTGATTGTGATGTCCATGTGCCCAAAATAAGTGGAATTCCTTGTTATGAATAAGCCTTTATGTGCCGCCCCCGTGGGAGCAGCCGAGCTGCTCGGATCCGGGTTCGCTGTGGCTCGAGGGTCTCCGGATCCGGGGTCCTGCGGCCACTCAAATGAAAGGGGGTATTTCCAGGGGAGTTGATATATAGTTTGTTACGCCACCCGTGGTGTACGGTAATTTAGGAGTACCGTCACTGCTGTCGTTGAGAGTACCCAGGGTGATGGAGTGGGGCAGCAAGGTGTCGGGTAGGGGGATGCCCCGTGACTCGGTGAGGGGGATGCCGTGGGACGCAGGGGTCAATTTCGTACTCACTCAGTCAATAAGTGGACACTGACAACCGGATAAACCAACTCTCTGGGTGCCGCTGCCATTGAGGGGAGCTCATCCGGATCCCCTCCCCAATGGTGTTGCCTGGTGATCCGTGACCTGCCTCCTGGCACTAAGTTTGACTTCAACGTGGTGGCCCAGTAGTGTGGAACTTGCTGGGCCCCGCTCCCCACTATGGTTAAGTGTGGGAGCTTGCTCTCAGGGCTCACACTTGGGATTTTCTGGACCGTTTTGGATTGGAAAGTCCTATCCCCCTCATTGCGCTAATGCCCCAATTCTGGAGCGGGTGGGAACAGATTATAAAGGCTCTGTTCTCCTCAGGTGAATTGTGGGGTTGCCTGAAGCTACTTCCCGACCTAGAGTCCGTGTACCACATCGTACTTTCGGTCCCAGACCGATGATAGTGCTCGGCTGCCGGCTGTCCTCCTCGACAGGTCCAGGCACCTTGCCACAATCCCCTACGACCGGCGGTCCGACTCCTCTAGGCCAAGACCACCGTCTGCAACCTAGACAGCTTCTCTAGGAGCCACCACTCCCGACCTCCTCTCACTCTCTCTCTAATCACCATTTAGCTAGGGACCCAGAATCATGAGGGACTTGGAATACCACGCAGAAGGACAGTTACCCTGTGACGACCTGATAGTCCAGGGACGTCACATTCCCCCTTGGTTAAACGTAGCTCGTCCTCGAGCTATAGGTCACTCAGAGGTTTATTTTTGTAACTGCAAGAATAGAAAAGATAACATTTTATTTACAACTTACTTCCCACATTAGGGAGACACATTACTTAAACATTACTTTAACATTTAGAGTTCATCCTTTTAACCATGGAATGCTATTGGTTATGCTAATAGCGGAGGCTCAACCTACTCTGTTGCAGCCTCTTCCTGCGACAGTCCAGTCCCAACGTCCCGGATCCCATCAACCCGCCACCCAAACAACCTGACCCGCTGTATTCCTGTTTGTGGGTCCGTGACCAGGTTAAGGTCCCGGGTGTTGAAAAGATGACTCTGGTAGGCACAGGAGGTGCAACTTTTTACAATGAGCACAAGTCCTTGCTGGCCACTACCAGTCCCGTGGCCATGGTCCATATTTACTACAAAAATATATGCAGTAGAAACGGAGTCCATGAACCTGGTGCAAACATTACATTAACTTTTCTTAATCTGGTGAGATTCTCGGTTGATTAAAACCCGGTGTGATTATTCAGTATTTTTCTATAAACATTATTACTATGCAAGGAAAATAAACTATGAAAACAAAAAAGGAAAGCACAGATTTTCTAACATTTTTAACTTTAAATGGCCGGGTTCCGCAGCCATTCTTCTTTACGGCTACACACCACGGATGCCGGCAAGAACTCCTCTTTAGGCATCACCTGCTTGGTGACATCCAGGGCCTACCAGCCCCGCTCTCCACAATGTGGGTGTATGTAACCATATCTTCCGGCTCCAGATTCCGCTTGGGGTGTCCCCTGGGGTGGTGCGGTGCCACATCCCGCCGAGAGACAAACACCCCATTTGTGAGACCCGCTTCCCGGAAGAACCCCCATCCCTGTTACGGGTCAAAACAATCTACGAGGCCATGGTACCGCAGCCCTCGGACTCGTGAAGCAGCATTTCTCACCTGGTCCTTTTCTTTTTGGGTACGGGGGGCAATCTCCCGTCGTCGCCGATCTCGTGTTCTCATCTCCTGTTGTAGCTTACGCTGGTGTCGTTCCCAGTAGGGGGCGTCAGCGTCCGGCCTCGCCTCCCTTGCTGGCATGGGTTGTAGGTGTACTCCTGCGATCCCAGCAGCTGCCGGGATGCCACGCAGCGGCGAAACTGGCAGCTCCTCAGGTTCCGCCTCCGCCATGATAGGGAAAAGGACCGACTGTTCTGCAGCCGGAGTTGCAGAGTCTGGGTGCTCCGTATCAAGGTACGGGCCCGGTGATGCGGCCAGGTCTGGTCGGGCCGGTGTCGGGGTGACCACTGTCATGACCTGATCTGATGACGGTGCCGGGAGCTCCGCAGCTGGCTCCTTGTAAATTGGGGCTGAAGGTTCCGCTGCCGTAGTTGGGATTGTCAGCTCGGCGTCCGCCGAGGACGGGGGTAACGGTGGTGAAGTGCTTGCCATGAGTGGGGGCGGACCAGATCCCACAGCCATATCGGCCGGATTAGGGAAATCAACTGGGACTGGGTAACCGCTTTCCCGCTCCTCATGTGGGATTTCGATCTCACAGGCTCGCATCGCCACTGCCAAACTCCTCATCTCTTCCCTCCAGTGGTCTAGTATGAAGAGGAATTGCGTCCCCATCCTCCTGCAAAGCTGCTCCATCTCTTCCTCGATCCAGGTCGTGGTCCCAGGAGCAGCATGCTCCGGTGACCAGTCTCGCGCAGCCACCATCTTTCCTCTGCGGGGTCGAGGAACGTTATGGCAGAGTCCTGGCATCTCTGCTTCTCTTCCACTGCTACATGCCGTCATGCCACCTTGGTTTTCGCCCACCACTCGCTGCTGTGGTGTGACCCTCTGGGAACTTGGGGTTCCGGGCTGACTCTCAGGACGAAGGGCTGGGCTTCTACTTTGCGCGCTTTTGGTTGAGAAGACAGCGTTTTGGCGCCAAAGATGGCGGGAAACGGGATTCTTGACTCGCGGTTTGGATTTTCAAGGTGCACGTCACCCAAGTAAGTGGGTCCTGCTCGTATCCTGTTCGTGAGGCCAGGAATTTGAGGTGTTCCGCCCCTGTGGGAGCAGCCGAGCTGCTCTGATCCGGGTTCGCTGTGGCTCGAGGGTCTCCGGATCCGGGGTCGTGCAGCCACTCAAATGAAAGGGGGCATTTACAGGGGAGTTGATATATAGTTCGTGACGCCACCTGTGGTGTACGGTAATTTGGGAGTAATGTCACTGCCGTTGAAAGTACCCGGGGTGATGGAGTGGGGCAGCAAGGTGTCGTAGCCCTCCACGGGTAGGGGGATGCCCTGGGACTCGGTGAGGGGGATGCCGTGAGATGCAGGGGTCACTTTCGTACTCACTCAGTCAATAAGTGGACACTGACAACCGGGTAAACCAAGTGCCGCTGCCGCTGAGGGGAGCTCGTCCGGGTCCCGTCCCCAATGGTGTTGCATGGTGATCCATGACCTGCCTCCTGGCACTAAGTTTGACTTCAACGTTGTGGCCCAGTAGTGTGGAACCTGCTACTCCCCGATCTAGGGTCCGTGTACCCCATCGTACCTTCGGTCCCAGACCAGTGATAGTGCTCGGCTGCCGGCTGTCCTCCTCGACAGGTCTAGGCACCTTGCCACAATCCCCTGCGACCGGGGGTCCAACTCTTTTAGGCCCAGACCACCATCTGCAACCTGGACAGCTTCTCTAGGAGCCACCGCTCCCGACCTCTTTTCACTCTCTCTCTCTACTGACTACTCACTACACTCCTCACCTCCATCTCCCAACCCCCCAGGTGGGCGACTCTATTCCACTCAAGCCGTCCACTGGTGTGTCTGGTGGGTGTGGTGAAGGGTGTATCTAGGATTTGATTTGCTGTTGGAGGCAACACCATTTATCTAGGGACCCAGAACCATGAGGGACTTGGAATACTACGCAGAAGGACAGTTTGCGCAATACCCTGTGACAACCTGATAGTCCAGGGGCGTCACATTTACATACGGTAGCTCTTACATATAATGTGTGATTAGCAGGGGCAGTGATCTGATTTTTGTAAATTTCATTCTTCTATGACTGCTCGCAGTCTAACAGATTAAAATCATTATTACTGATATATTCCATTTTGTTTTACTTTTCCCAATGTGCATTAATAGATTATCGCTCTCCTCTTGTGTCTGGGCATGTATCATATTTAATTAACATTTTATTATTATCATTAATATATTCCCTTAGGCCTTCTTGTCATACTGCCCGGCTCAAACATTCCATGTTATTTTACAATTCTGTCATTTACATCTAGCCTTCAATACACATTCACATTCACCAAACAGCATCAGGAGTATGTGATTTTCTGCTTCATCAATCTGTTGGAGGAGATGCCCTCTATCTGTTCCTATTCTACATACTGAAAACATGTCAGTCCTTTGGAAGAATGGGTCACTGATCATCCATATTGATGCAAAAAGGCTGAAAGAAATGTTTATTGCTATATGATCCTAATAGATACGGTAGATTGAAACTGATATGATGTATCATGTTATAACAGGGTTAAAAAAGATTGTTCCCAAAATCTTCTTGCAATAGTTGGTCGTACATTTTTGCCATTGGGCTTTTCAGTTGCACACTATGACCTGTTATTGTTTATATTGCTATGTTAGTAGTTGTGTTGAGCATGTTGGCTCTTTAAATAATGTTTTGGGCAACATTGGGAAGTGTCTCTGGGGTATTGCTGAGGCATGTGGCTCTAGACATTATTCCTTCATGTGTGATTGGATGGCTCTGACAAAATCTGAAGTTGTTTTCACGGATAGCATTCGTACCTGTGATAGTGTAGCGCCCCTGAAGCCATCAGGAGCGACATGGAACTGCATTCTAGCCAGGATGGAGGGCCTACCCCCTAGGGACCCAGAAGACCAGTGCCGGTAACACCAAGACATTCATTCTAATCCCTGTTTTTTCCTTCCCCAAAGACTGGTGACAGACTAGGGTTGGACCCAATTGATGACCACCTAGGGGTGGAGCCGATCCAGTCCACTAGACAACAACCAGGGAGGAGGGGCCAGACAATCAGTAAGTGGAAGTGAGAGGAGACGGACATAACCGTAATGACAGGAGAGTGTAACAGTGACCTGAGGGCCCATGCGTGTGGTTACCGGTGGAGTACTCTCGGAAACCATAACACCAACGGGGTACAGAGCCCTAGGTCAGGAAAATGCTCCAGACAGACCTGATAAAATCTGCACAGTGAGGGGTTCATCCAGGACCTCACTGACCTTAAAGTTCGGGACACAGTAGCAATGGGAGAACCGGGGAATAGGACCAGAGAAACCGACCCCACAGAGTTCAAGCTACCTGTTATATAGACTAAAGGGGGCTGCGACATCGGTAGTGATTGCTAGCGATGTTGCAAGCGATAGCACCCGCCCCCATCGTACGTGCGACACGTGGTGATCGCTGCCGTAGCGAACAATATCGCTACGGCAGCGTCACACGCACATACCTGTTCTGCGACGTTGCTGTTGCTGCCGAACAATCCCTTCTTTAAGGGGGAGTTGCGTTCGGCATCACAGCGACGTCACAGCGGCGTTACAAAACGGCCGTCCAATAGAAGAGGAGGGGGAAATGAGCGGCCGGAACATGCCGCACACCTCCTTCCTTCCTCATTGCCGGTGGACGCAGGTAAGGAGATATTCGTCGTTCCTGCAGTCTCACACACAGTGGTGCCGCAGGAATGACGAACAACCAGCGGCATGCACCACCAACGATATTATGAAAAGGAGCGACGTGTCAACGATCAACGATTTTTGCCGTTTTTGCGATCGTTGATCGTCGCTCCTAGCTGTCACACGCTGCGATGTCGCTAACGGCGCCGGATGTGCGTCACAAACACCTTGACCCCGACGATATATCGTTAGTGATGTCGCAGCGTGTAAAGCCCCCTTAAGACTGAAAGAGAACCAGGAGGGGACCCCCAGACGCTCCAAGCCACGGGGACCCGCCAACCAGAGACAGGTGTAGGGGAAGACAGTCACCAGATCATCACGCCGGCACTAGAACTAAGGGGACAAGTGGTGAGGACCAGCTTTCATCGGGTTGCTATCCATAACAATGCTGTGAGTAAAGAAACCAGTTACACTGCAATCCCTTGTGTGGTCTACCTTTATTCCGCGCCCCAACACCATCATCTATCCCCTAGACCCTGGCCCTACTAGCGGAGGCCCCAACATCCAGGCTGCCACCAACACCAGCCCCAGTAGTGAGACCTGTGCAGCTGTGGCTCCACTTAAATAGCCACAACCCGCAAGAGGCGTCATGACAAGAACTTTTAATACATCTCCCCTGTAAATAACTCTCTTTTAAAGTGACCCCCAGGGTCACGGAACCGGGGCAACGGCCACCCAGTGACATATCGCAGTGATACACCGCCCGGGATTGAGTACCCCATAGTCCTGGGGTGCGTCAATAGTCTATCAAGCCATTCACATATCCGTGCCCAAGCAATCCATGGATAATTGAAGAGACATTTCCGATTTTAATCTGAGGGTCGGATTAAAATTTTCAATGCAAGTCTATGGGTCTGTGAAAAATTGGACCGCACTCAGATGGCATCCAAGCGCTGTCCGATATTCACGGACTGTGAGATCAAAATGATCAGTCTTTTTTTCTTGAACATGGAACAAACAAATGTCTGAATGAGCCCTTAGTGCAGAGGTCTCAAACACGCGGTCCGTGGGCCACATGCGACCCCTCAGGCTGCTTTCTGCAGCCCCCAGGCCCGTGCCCCTGTTCACTATCGCGGCCGGTGCAGGGGCCGCGGCGCCAGCAAAACATTCATCTAACATAAATCGCTGACAGGAGCTGCGGGCGGCCCCTGCACCTGCTGCGATAGTCACCGGGGGCAAGGAAGCAGAGATGAGGCAGCCGAGGGAACGCGGGACATGTGAGAAGAATGGTGTGTTTTTTGTTTTTTTTGTGTATGTGAAGGCAGGCACATTAACCCCTTAGCGACTTATGACGTACTGGGTACGTCATGGCTCCCTGGTACTTAAAGACCCACGACGTACCCAGTACGTCATGGCCAAATCGCATCCCCCGGTGGCTGCGATCGCTTTGCAAATACCTTAGATTCAGGAAAGAGGGGACCTCTGCCTGACCTCAGGAGGGGTGGTGTCTCCTCCCCGGACCTATGGAGGCTGTGATTGGCTGACGAACGCCACTCAGCCAATCATAGCCACTGTAATGTTTCAACCATTGAAAATGGTTGAAACATTGAAATCCAGCAATGAACAGTGCAGCTATAGCCCTGATCATTGGCTGGAGCTGGGTGACCTCTGTTTCACCTGCCCCCAGCTCTGATTGGAGAGACCAACCTTGTGACCGATCTCTCCAATCACTGTGGATCTGGGGCCGGAGACCGCTCCCCTCAGCTTCACTCCGGCATCTGTGGAAGGTGAGGGGAGCGATCGGTAAGTTATAGCCACTGCCCCCTTTCAGCCGCCGCCACCACTGCCCCCCCATTACTACAGTATGGGCACATTACTATGGGATGGGGATAAGGCTGGGGACATTACTATAGGATGGGGACATTACAAGGATGGGCACAATACTATTGGATGGGGACAAGGTGGGCACAGTACTATAGGATGGGGACAAGGTGATCACATTACTAAAGGATGGGGACATTACAAGGATGGGCACAATACTATTGGATGTGGACATTACAAGGATGGGCACAATACTATTGGATGGGAAATTACTATAGGATGGGGACAAGGTGGGCACATTACTATAGGATGGAGACAAGGTGGGCACATTACTACAGGATAAGGACATTATTACAAGGGGACAAGGATGGGAGACCTTACTATAGGATAGGGATAAGGCTGAGGACATTACTATAGGATAGGGACATTACTATAGGATGGGGACAAGGATAGCCACATTACTATTGGATGGGGACATGACTACAGGATGGGGACAAGGTGGGCACATTACTATAGGATGGGGACATTACTATAGGATGTGGACAAGGTGGGCACATTACTATAGGATGGGGACATTACTATAGGATGGGGACAAGGCTGGGGACATTACTATAGGTTGGGGACATTACTATAGGATGGGGACAAGGATGAACACATTACTACAGGATGGGCACATTACAATAAGATGAAGACAAGGCTGGAGACATTACTATAGGATGGGGACAAGGATGGACACATTACTACAGGATGGACACATTATGATAAGATGGGGACAAGGATGGGGCATATTACTACAAGATGGAGATAAGGATGGGGAAAATTACTATAGGATGGGGACAAGGATGAGCACATTACTGTAGGATGGGGACTAGGATGGGGCACATTACTACAAGGGTACAAGGATGGGCACATTACAACAAGATGGGGAACATTACTAAAAGATGTTGATCAAAATTTCTATATAGTGCTAATTGTAAGACTATTAGGTACAAGAAAGGAATAAAATGTAAAAAAAAACAACTCAAAATAAGGCATGACTTTTTTTACTGTCAAATTTTTTTTATATATATATATATTTAAACAAAGAATGTGCACATTTGCTATAATAAACAAGTGAAAAATGTTCAAAATCAGTGATCCAAAGGTGTGAAAAAAAAAATATTATATGGTACCAATAAAAATGTCACTTTGTCCTGCAAAGAATGGGGCCCCCCAAATTATTTTTTTTCCTCTGTGCGGCCCATACACCCAGCCGAGTTTGAGACCCCTGCCTTAGTGTGTGCAGGGTAGATGTATTCCATGTCAGAATACATAAAGGTTTCTTTTTCCGGCAAAGCTATGCTACCTGATATATCCTGTGACTTGAGATTGGCACAATTGTAAGGATGGTGTACTGCTCCAGGTTACATTATGGAGTAAAAATTGCATCTTTGACTGTTCCTGGTGAGTAATACCGAACCACAATAGATGAGTAGTGATGAGGGAGCGTGCTCGCCACTGCTTATTACTCGATCAGGCATATTGGGGTGCTCAGGTACTTGAAGAGCTCGGATGAGGATCAAAACAACAACCACAAAGCACAGGCTCATTTCACTGCATGATGTGTGGAGGCACCCCTGGGAGAGCCATTTGTAGTCCGTGAATGGCTCTCACTGGAGTTAAAGCAACATTTTTGGATGTAGTGTATGTAAAAAAACCCTATCTCTCCACGAAAATGGTCTCTTTATGGTGGTATGTGGGCGAAGAGCCGAACTGCCAATCATTGACTTCCATTATACTGGTTACTCGAGCACTTTCAGGCCATCTAATCTGCTCGACTTCAGGACTCAGCACCTGAGCATTTTGTGCTCGCCCATCTCTAGTAAGAAGTAGTTGCTGCCCTTGCACAGTTAGGCCTGTTTTACACGTCTGTGAAAAACACAGGCGTTTTTCACTGACGTGTAAAAAACGCATATGTCCCTCCGTGTGCCGTGATTCATGGCACACATGGGTTACACATGTGCAATCCGTGATACATGATCCGTACTCCGTGATTGCACATGGTCGTTTACTCACCGGTCCCCGCTCCTGCTCTCCGTGGTGCTGAACTCTTCGGCTCTGCTGTGTATTTAGCTGCCGCTGATCCCTCTGCAGCTACTTCTGGGTCGGCTGCTCCGTGCATAAATGAATATGCATAAGAATAAGCAGCCGGGCTGGAAGGAGGAGGCAGCAGAGGTTGAAGACAGCATCGCTGGAGAAGGTGAGTATAAAAAGCTTTATATTTTCAGTGTCCATATTTTTCTGGTACGTGTTTCACAGATCACACCATAATGTGATCCATGGGACATCAGTGATACCATAAAAAAAAAAAAATGGACATGTCTCGGCTATGTACACGGCTATGTATGTACGTCACACAGAGACACGGTCAGTGAAAAATCACTTATGAGTGTGCAGATCCGTTGATTTTTAATGGGTTTGCATATGTCCATGATTCTGATACATATAAAAACTAGCACATACGCACCAGAATCACTGACGTGTGAAAGAGGCCTTAAAGAGATTAGAGTGTAGCTGTTCCAGCAGAAAACACGGTGCCTGTAGAGCAGACCTGGGCAAGGTGCGGCCCGTGGGCCGCATCCGGCCCGCCTACTGTCTGTGACCGGCCCTCCCGTCTTCAACTGGTGCATTGGAGCCGGTCTGCTGCATGCCGGGCAGGGAGCGATCCTGCAGCTCCTCACAGTCAGTGCAGGCAGCGTAATGCAGGAATCTCTCCTCTGTTCCCTGCCGGGCACTTTCTCTGTGACACACACGCGCGCCCTGAAGTCGTCAGTACTGCGTGGCATGTGTCATTTCAAAAGTTCCCACGCAGCCGGCGGGAGAAGAAGCGGCACAGCAGGGACCTTCACTGAGAGAAGCCCCTAGGAGAACAGCATCGGCGCAGCCAGGGCCCATACAAGAGAAGAAGCAGGTCGGCGGGGGGCCCGTACGGAGGTGCCTGGGGAGGGCGAGGTCCTAGGTGACTAACAACCTGAGGGGGGGACAATGAGGAGGGGAAGGTGAGTGGTGACTAAAGCTGAGGAGGGGACAATGAGGAGGGGGAGGTGAGTGGTGACTAAAGCTGAGGAGGGGACAATGAGGAGGGAGAGGTGAGTGGTGACTAAAGCTGAGGAGGGGACAATGAGGAGGGAGAGGTGAGTGGTGACTAAAGCTGAGGAGGGGAAAATGAGGAGGGAGAGGTGAGTGGTGACTAAAGCTGAGGAGGGGACAATGAGGAGCGGGAGGTGAGTGGTGACTAAAGCTGAGGAGGAGACAATCAGGAGGGGGAGGTGAGTGGTGACTAAAGCTGAGGAGGGTACAATGAGGAGGAGGAGGTGAGTGGTGACTAAAGCTGAGGAGGGGACAATGAGGGAGGAGAGGTGAGTGGTGACTAAAGCTGAGGACGGGGTGGTGAGTGGTGACTAATAAGCTGAGGGGGGGAACTGGTGACTAATACTGGGGGTGTAGTGATATAGTTTATTACAGGTGTAGTATATAGTGGTGTAGTATATGGGGTTATAGTGATGTAGTTTTACAAGTGGAGGGGGTGTAGTGATGTAGTATATTGGGTAGAACTGAGTTAATTATATTAGTCCGGCCCTCTAAAACCATCCAAATTTCTCATGCAGCCCCATGGGAAAATGAATTGCCCACCCCAGCTGTGGAGGATAAAGATGGTGCTCTGCTGCACAAAAGCAAGAGTTCTGCCAGTCTTATATCCAATATGACGAAAGAGGAGTGAAGAAAGGTGGGGACTAAAGCGGGCTTTACACGCTACAACATCGCTAGCCGATGCTAACGATGGCAAGCGTGATAGCACCCGCCCCTATCGTTATGCCGATATTTTGTGATCGCTGCCGCAGCGAACATTGTCGCTACGGCAGCGTCACACGCACTTACCTGGTCGGCGGCGTCACTGTGACTGCCGAACAATCCCTCCCTCAAGGGGGAGGGACGTTCGGCATCACAGCGACATCACCGCGACATCACTAAGCAGCCGGCCAATCAAAGCGGAGGGGCGGAGATGAGTGGGATGAACATCCCGCCCACCTCCTTCCTTTCTCATTGCTGGTGTGTGGCAGGTAAGGAGAGGTTCCTCATTCCTGCGGCGTCACACGTAGCGATGTGTGCTGCCGCAGGAACGAGGAACAATTTCGCCCACGCGACAGCAGCGTTATTTGAGAATGGACCCCCATGTCAACGAGGAGCGATTTTGGACGTTTTTGCAATGATCCAAAATCGCTCCTAGGAGTCACACACAACGAGATCACTACAGCGGCCGGATGTGCGTCACAAAATCCGTGACCCCAACGAGATCGCTGTAGCGATCTCGTAGCGTGTAAAGCCCGCTTTAGTGATAGAGATAGGAGGAGGCAGCAGTGCTATGTATGTGAAACCTGTGTACATAAGTCAGAAGCGTGAGTGAGACAGATATGATACTGATCCCAGAGACCTATCTTAAGTAAATCCAAGGGGGCTACTACAGTAGGGTAAATAAGTATTTGATCCCTTGCTGATTTTGTAAGTTTGCCCACTGACAAAGACATGAACAGTCTATAATTTTAAGGGTAGGTTAATTTTAACAGTGAGAGATATAATATCAAAAATAAAATCCAGAAAATCACATTATATAAATTGTATAAATTTATTTGCATTTTGTAGAGAGAAATAAGTATTTGATCCCTCTGGCAAACAAGACTTAATACTTGCTGGCAAAATCCTTTTTGGCAAGCATAGCAGTCAGACATTTTTTGTAGTTGATGATGAGGTTTGCGCACATGTCAGGAGGAATTTTGATCTACTCCTTTTTGCAGATCATCTATAAATCATTCAAGTTTGGAGACTGTCGCTTGGCAGCTCGAAGCTTCAGCTCCCTCCATACGTTTTCTACGGGATTAAGGTCTGGAGGCTGGCTAGACCATTCCATGACATTAATGTTCTTCTTTTTAAGCTACTCCTTTGTTGCCTTGGCTGCATGTCAGGGGTGGGCTGGCCCAGGGGGCAGGGTGGACAATTTCATCCGGGCCTCTCTCCTAGCTGCTGTACAGGGCTGGCTGCCTGCTGCATAATGTCATTATAACACACACATGGCCGCGCACAGTGAATTGCGTGTGGCTGTGTCTCCTGTACTGTGATGCTGCAGGGCTTGCATTGACACATTTACAGGCGCAGACAGTGTCAGCCAGTCGCATTATAGTACAGAAGACAGGGCCACGCGCAGTTCACTGTACGCGGCCATGTGTGTTATAATGACATCATGCCAGGGCTGCCATCAGGGCATTACTGCCCTTACTGGTGTATGGGGCCCGGTGAGCAGAAGCAAGGAGGGGGTCTCGGGTGCTGACAGAAAGCTGCCCTCCTCCCTACTGCTCTGCACTAATCTATGGGATCGGTGCAGAGCAGGGGAGGAAGCTACCCAGAAGATGAACAGAGGCTGTTGGAGCCGAACAGGTCAAGGGAGTAAATTCAGGACCTTTCAGGTCATGTGCCTGATCACATGACCAGTGAATTGGCAGGTCCTGTAGCTGTTCAGCTGCTGCAACCTCCGTGCAGGTCCCAGTGGTTCCTCTCCTGCTCTGTACCAATTAGGAACTTCAAGATGTGAGGCTCTGTTTGTCTAAATGTGCAGCATTTAACAGAGTTGTGTTTGTTAATACATGCATGTATTAGAGCTGTGCTTGTAGGTGCATGCAGTATGGCTATCTGTTTGTACATGTGCATGTGTGCCGTCACCGTGTCAGCAGCCGGTCTGCTCGGATCCGGATCCACGGTGGCTCGAGTGGCGTCCAGACCCAGGGTCGTGCGGCCACTCAAACAAAGCTGGTATTTACAGGGGATTGTGTTTAGAGTTCGTGACGCCACCTGTGGTTTGTGGTAATGTGGAGTACCACCGCTGCAATTGGGAGTACCCGGGGGCAATGGAGTGGCCATGTGTTAGAACCCTCCACGGGTAGGGGGGATGCCCGGGGACTCGGTGATGGTGACTGGGGAGTGCCGTTGGGTGCGAATGGGATCACTTACGTACTCACTCAGTCCAGTAACTGCCACCGACAACTGGATAAACCAAAGTTTAGGATAACGCTGCGGCTAAGGGTAGCTAGTTCGGGTCCCGTCCCCAGTGGTGCTGCCTGGTGATCCATGACCTTCCTCCTGGCACTTAGTTCACTTCTCTGTTGGTCCCGGTAGTGTAAAACTATTCGGGTCCCACTCCCCAGTGTGGCTAACTGTGGGAGATTGCTCTCAGGGTTCACGCTTGAGATTTCCTGGACTGTTTTTGTGGAAAGTCTTATCCCCCTCATTGTGCTATTACTCTGATTTTGGAGCGGGTGGAGAGAGGATCTTGAAGGCTCAGTTCTCGTCGGGTAAATTGTCAGGTTACCTGAAGCTACTCCCTGATCTAGGGTCGACGTACCCCGTCATGCCCTGGTCCCAGCCCGGTGACGGTACAAGGCCGCCGGCTGTCCTCCTCGACAGTTTCGTGCCCCTTGTCACGATCCCCTGCGACCGGGGGTCCAGCTCCTACTAGGTCCAGACCACCGTCTGCTACCTAGATACTTCCAAGGAGCCCGGCTCCTGACCTCCTCTCTCCTTCACTTCCTACACTTCACTGACTTCTGACACTCCTGGCCTCCCCTTAACAAACCCCCCACGTGGGCGACCCTATTCCACTCAGGCCGTCCACTGGTGTGTCTGGTGGGTGTGGTGCAGAGTGTTCCTAGGATTTTAATCAGCTGATGAAGGCAACACCATGTAGTTGGGGACCCATAACCAAGGAGGAGGTGGATATTGCACAGAAGGGCAGATTGCACAATACCCTGTGACAACCTGATAGTCCAGGGCATCACACATGTAGTAGAGCTATGTTTATATGTGCATGTAGTAGAGCTGTGTGTGTCTATGGGCATGTAGAAGAGCCATGTATGTCTATAGGCCTGTAGCAGAGCCTTGTATGTCTCTGGGCCTGTAGCAGAGCCATGTATGTCTATTGGCCTTTAGCGAAGCCATGTGTGTCTATGGGCGTGTAGCAGAGCCATGTGTGTCTATGGGCATGTAGCGGAGCCAAGTGTGTCTATGGGCATGTAGCAGAGTCGCGTGTGTCTGTGGGCATGTAGCGGAGCCGCGTGTGTCTCTGGGCATGTAGCAGAGCCGCGTGTGTCTATGGGCATGTAGCGAAGCCACGTGTGTCTATGAGCATGCAGTGGTGCCGCTTGTGTCTATGGGCATGTAGCAGAGCCGTGTTTGTATAATATATACACTGCAGAAAGACACTAACAATAGATTTATTACCTGATTTATTATCTGATAGAAATTGTAGGAATTGTACACATTTCTTTACAAACACTCCACATTTTAGGAGGTCAAAAGTAATTGGACAAATAAACCAAACCCAAACAAAATATTTTTATTTTCAATATTTTGTTGCGAATCCTTTGGAGGCAATCACTGCCTTAAGTCTGGAACCCATGGACATCACCAAACGCTGGGTTTCCTCCTTCTTAATGCTTTGCCAGGCCCTTACAGCCGCAGCCTTCAGGTCTTGCTTGTTTGTGGGTCTTTCCGTCTTAAGTCTGGATTTGAGCAAGTAGAATGTTCCACTTTTTTGCATTCATGAACTCCTGGGTAGCTTTGGCTGTATGCTTGGGGTCATTGTCCATCTGTACTATGAAGCGCCGTCCGATCAACTTTGCGGCATTTGGCTGAATCTGGGCTGAAAGTATATCCCGGTACACTTCAGAATTCATCCGGCTACTCTTGTCTGCTGTTATGTCATCAATAAACACAAGTGACCCAGTGCCATTGAAAGCCATGCATGCCCATGCCATCACGTTGCCTCCACCATGTTTTACAGAGGATGTGGTGTGCCTTGGATCATGTGCCGTTCCCTTTCTTCTTTTTTCTTCCCATCATTCTGGTACAGGTTGATCTTTTTGTCTCATCTGTCCATAGAATACTTTTCCAGAACTGAGCTGGCTTCATGAGGTGTTTTTCAGCAAATTTAACTCTGGCCTGTCTATTTTTGGAATTGATGAATGGTTTGCATCTAGATGTGAACCCTTTGTATTTACTTTCATGGAGTCTTCTCTTTACTGTTGACTTAGAGACAGATACACCTACTTCACTGAGATTGTTCTGGACTTCAGTTGATGTTGTGAACGGGTTCTTCTTCACCAAAGAAAGTATGCGGCGATCATCCACCACTGTTGTCATCCGTGGACGCCCAGGCCTTTTTGAGTTCCCAAGCTCACCAGTCAATTCCTTTTTTCTCAGAATGTACCCGACTGTTGATTTTGCTACTCCAAGCATGTCTGCTATCTCTCTGATGGATTTTTTCTTTTTTTCAGCCTCAGGATGTTCTGCTTCACCTCAATTGAGAGTTCCTTAGACCGCATGTTGTCTGGTCACAGCAACAGCTTCCAAATGCAAAACCACACACCTGTAATCAACCCCAGACCTTTTAACTACTTCATTGATTACAGGTTAATGAGGGAGACGCCTTCAGAGTTAATTGCAGCCCTTAGAGTCCCTTGTCCAATTACGTTTGGTCCCTTGAAAAAGAGGAGGCTATGCATTACAGAGCTATGATTCCTAAACCCTTTCTCCGATTTGGATGTGAAAACGCTCATATTGCAGCTGGGAGTGTGCACTTTCAGCCCATATTATATATATAATTGTATTTCTGAACATGTTTTTGTAAACAGCTAAAATAACAAAACTTGTGTCACTGTCCAAATATTTCTGGCCCTGACTGTATATGGTGCCTAGCTTTATTAAGCCCCAGGGCCCCAGCCGGTCCCCTCTTCAGCGGCTACAGCTACTTAGATATGGCCGCTGAAGAAGGGACCGGCCATGTGTGACATCATCAGTGACGTCAGAGTCTGCCGGCCGCCCTCTGTCCCTCTGTTCATTATTGTGAAGTTTGTACTGTACATGCGCTAAAGAGGCTGCTGGGCGCAGTACAAACAGGACCGTGCCGGAAGACGAATAATTTCACCGCGAGGATTCTCCAATCACCGACGAGCACCAAGACTCCATCTGAACCTTTTGGCTTCAGCATCAGAGCCGCCTCTGGCTGTTGAGTTTGATCTGTGTCTGTCTGTCTTCTGGCTCATACACAGCACCATACTGTATATATAGGTGCACACTACAGCCTGTATTACGTCTGTATACACTATATGAATATAATGTGGATGTGTGTGTACAGTATAGTGCTGAATATATATGCAGCCAACAGCCTCTGTATTATAAATGCACACAGTCAGCAGCCTGCATCCTCGATTTATTAATTATTATATATATATATATATATATATATATTATAGCCTGTATCCTCTATATTATATACTAGCCGTACTACCCGGGTTAATAACTGCTGTTAACAAAATAGAATGTATTAACAAAAATGTATTCTGCACACAAAAACCACAAAACAAATAGTTAGAAATGTAATGATTAAAAGGCAAAAATTAAGCTAATTGAAGCATTTCGCTACATATATTTCAACACCACAAATATTCCACACAGGTTTAACTAAATTGGCCAAGTAATGTGCTCCGTCTGTCTCTTTCCAGATCTGTCTCTTTCCCCATCTGTCTCTTTCCCCGTCTGTCTCTGTCTGTCTCTTTCCCAGTCTTTCTCTTTCCAGGTCTGTCTCTTTCCTCATCTGCCTCTTTCCTCGTCTGCCTCTTTCCTCGTCTGCCTCTTTCCCCGTCTGTCTCTTTCCCCGTCTGTCTCTTTCCCCGTCTGTCTCTTTCTCCGTCTGTCTCTTTCTCCGGCTGTCTCTTTCCTCATCTGCCTGTTTCTGTCTATCTCTTTCTTTGTCTGTTTCTATCTCTCTGTTTCTTTCCCCATCTGTCTCTTTCCAGGTTTGTCTCTTTCCCAGGTCTGTCTCTTTCCCCGTCGGTCTCCCCGTCTTTGTCTGTGTATTTTCCTGTCTGTCTCTTTCCCTGTCTGCCTGTCTTTGTCTGTCTCTATTTCTCTGTCTCTTTCCCCGTCTGTTTCTATCAAGGTCTGTGTCTTTCCCCATCTATCTTTGTCTGTCTCTCTGGCTGTCTCCTCCTTCCCTGTCTGCCTGTCTCTGTCCCTGTCTGCATGTCTGTCTGTCTCTTTCCCCATCTGTCTCTTTCCATGTCTGTCTCTTTCCAGGTCTGTCTCTGTCTGTCTCTTTCCCCGTCTGTCTCTGTCTGTCTTTTTCACCATCTGTCTCTGTCTCTTTCACCGTTTGTCTCTGTCTGTCTCTTTCACTGTCTGTCTCTATCTCTCTGTCTCTTTCCCTGTCTGTCTCTCTCTGTCTCTCTCTCTCCGTCTCCCCACCGACATCTTATTACCTCACATATAAGCTTCTTATACTATGAATGTCTTTTGTTCCTATAGCAACCACTCACAGCTCCTACTAATAACCTGTAGTTTCAGGCTCCATTTACTTTAATGAAGGCATGTTTTTTGGAGAGTAACTGTAAAGCGCGGGGTTAAATTTTCCTGTGAAAACATAGTCTACAACGTTCCCTGGGTCACATGAGGTGTCTGTGCAAAATTTTGTGATTGTAAATGCGACGGTGCGGATACATTTTTCGTTTCACTTTTTCCCCATTATGTAGATAGGGGCAAAATTAATTGGAAAATTGGAACGTGCGGGGTTAAAATTTCGCCTCACAACATAGCCTATGACGCTCTCGGGGTCCAGACGTGTGAGTATTCAAAATTTTGTGGCTGTAGCTGCGACGGTGCAGATGCCAATCTCGGACATACACACATACATACATACATACACACATTCAGCTTTATATATTAGATTAATATGCATATAGGTGACTATTCCGCCTGGGGCTCGTCATTTTGATTACCCAAAAAACAAGGTGCATGTAGCTTTTTTCAGGCTGTCAAAATGATTAATTAATGTTTGATTTGTGAGGATGGTTTTGGATTTTTTCCAAGAATGGCGGTGGCACTGTGGAAAGTTTGAGGGGTGAAGGCGGAGCTGGGGTGCAACCTGGGTGGAGTCTCAAGGGGCCTGAAAATTTTGTCAGTATGGGGCCCTAAAAATTCCTAATGGCAGCCCTCTGTCATGCAGCGCACACTGCCTTCCCACCAAAGAGGAGCATCAAATAAGTCTGTGGGCCACACAGGAGGCAAGAGAAGTGTTGTCCTCAATCATCAAAAGTAAAAGCCCCCTCAGTAGGTGTATATGTGTGTTTATATGATGATTGTGTTTGTCTATTTATGTATGTGTATGTTTATATGTTTGTGAATGTCTTCAAATCTGTGTACGTGCCTTTATGCCGTGTGGGTGTATGTATCTGTATCTCGTGTGGGTGTACGTGTCTGTACATCGTGTGGGTGTACGTGTCTGTACTCCGCGTGGGTGCACATCTCTGTACTGTATGTTTACATGTCCATGTTTGTGGGGTTCTATGCATGTTTGTAAGATGCGTGTATGTAAGGGTACGTGAACATGAGCAGGGTTCACAGCCTCTTGAATGCAGTGTGTTTTTGCTGCATCCAAAACGCTGTTGTACAGTACAAGCACAGTGGATGGATTTCTAGAAATCTTCGGCCAACTGTGCGTGTATGGCCCGGCCTACAGTGTAAACTGACCTGTGGCATGGATCTCCGAGCCGCAGCATCTCACTTTATTGCTGCGGAGAAGCGATTTTTCCCCGCACAGAGAAAAGAGAAAAAGAACGCAGCGGGCCGAACCCTGACTGTGGGCTCAAGCAGCTGTAGTCCCTTCGGAGAGCACTCACGGCCCCACAGGAGAAGACACGCTTTATTCAGGACACTGCATGTCTCGACCATGGGCATATACCCTTATAGTGTTGTGGTGTATGTGTAAAACATTTGTATGTTATGTCTTTTCTTTAAGGGTGAGTACCCACCATCAGGCTTCCTCACAGTCTGGACACAGTGTACTTTATCTGGCAGAGACACTAGTCTCTGGGCTGGGAGAATGCGCTGTCCGTGCACACAATCGGGCTCACTGACACAGTGGATTTTTGCTATGTTCTCCCGCTCAGAGCACTAGCATCTCCATTAGCATAAATTGACAAGCTGCAGCTCAGAAACCCAAGCCACAGGTCAGTTTATGTAGCATCTAAAACAAGCACAGAGATCTCTATAAATCCTATCCACTGTGCTTGTGCTGTACAACACAGCATTTTGGATGCAGCGAAAACACTCTACGTCCAAAACGCTGCTGACACTGATCGTGGACATGGGCCCGTTCACATATGTGTTAGGGAATTTCATTTGTCTTTCCAAGTTTATGAAAAGACAAGTGAAATTAACCCCTTCCTGCACTGTGACGTAACTATGTCACCTTAAGGCCGCCTTCCCATGTCCGTATTTCTGATATGTATTGTATCCGTTTTTTAACCACATATACCCATTATAACCTATGGTGCTGCTAGCATGTCCGTATATTTACACAGACTGTGTGTCCATGTGATCCACATGGAGACGTCTGTTTTTTTCCCGGCAGCACAGATAGCAATGGCTAATAGAAGTCTATGGGGCCATGAAAAATATGTACAGCACACAGATGGATTTAGTGTAGTCCGTATGCCATCAGTTTGCTGTAAGTGTCTAACATTGAAAATATAGGAGAAACTTTGTATTTGTGGTATATGTAGTTAGCTGGGATATGGTACTGTATCTATGTAGTAAGCGTGGTTTTGCTCCCATATCTATATAGTAAGCTTGGATATGGTACCATATTTAAGCAGTAAGCTTAGTTCTGGTACTATGTGTATGCAGAAAGCTTGCTCTGTTCCCATATCTATGTAGGAGGCTTACATCTGGTGCTGTTTCTATGTAGAAGACTGAGTAAGTACGATTTTGTTCCTGTAGTGATACACTATGCTCGGTTCTGTTCCTGTATCTATGTAGTAAGCTCGGTTCTGCTCCCATATCTCTATAGTAAGCTCGGTTCTGCCCCCTTATCTCTGTAGTAAGCTTGGTTCTGCTCTTTATCTCTATAGTAAGCTCGGTTCTGCTCCCTTATCTCTGTTGTAAGCTTAGTTTTGCTCCCATATCTCTGTTGTAAGCTCGGTTTTGCTCCCATATCTCTGTTGTAAGTTCTGTTTTGCTCCCATATTTCTGTAGGAAGCTCGGTTCTGCTCCCATATCTCTGTAGTAAGCTTGGTTCTGTTCCCCTATCTCTGTAGTAAGCTCGGTTCTGCTCCCATATCTCTGTATTTCATGTGTTCTGCAGCTCGTATTGGTCGGTCATGTTTTCTAATGAATTGCAACCTCAGATGTAGCAGAGCCAGTATCATCATCCGTCGTTGTGTCTGTGGATTACATTGGACATGTAGGTGTGTTTTGGGGGTTAATAAATTGGAGAAAGACGTTTTAAGAAAAAAAAAAGGATTTTTCTCTGAGTTTTGTGTTTATTTCTTTTTAATTACATGATTAGTAATGGAGAGTCTCATAGACCCCTCCCTATTACTAACCTTGGGCTCAATGACAGCTGTGATTTTTTGACAAATCGCAGGTCTCATTAGCCCTTTATATTCCACTGATTGCCACTGCTCCAGGATAATCGAGATGAGCCGGTTAAGCGACAGGAATGATGCATCTTATGGATGCGCCAACTCTGGGTAGCTGCGGGCTACTATTTTTAGGCTGGGGAGGGCCCAATAATGATGGGCTCCCCAGCCAGAGAATACCAGCCCCCAGCTGTCGGGCTTTTTCTTTACTTGGTATCAAAATTGGGGGAACCACATTCCGTTTTTGAAATGTATTTATTTAAGTGATATTTAAAAACCCGCATAGAGTCCCTCCTATTTCGATACACAGCCAAGATATCGCGCACAGCTGGGGGCTGCAGCCTCCGGTTGTCTGCTTTATCTGCAATGGGTATCAATATATGGCGCACCCTACACCATTTTTTACAATTATTTATTTTAACAATTCACTTCTGGGATGCAGACAACTACTATGAGGGCAACCAATCAGAGACACTGGCAGTCCGCCCTGTCCGAGACGTTGGGTGGAGAAAACAGTGCCTATTCATGAGAGTTAATAAGCGGACCCGGAAACAATGTGACAGCTGTGTGGAAGCTTGGCAAGTTTAATTGTCCACTTTAATCCCCATTTTGCTTCCTTTTTTTTCAGTCCCTGAGAAGTCCGTGAATTTACGCTAGTTGTCTGCTATGGATCCCGAACTTTACAGTTCGAGTTTCCCCATCACCAAATATAATTCAATAAAAACATTATATTTACCCAAAATGGTATCAATTAAAAAAGACGGAGCACTATGCACAAAAACAAGCCCTCACACAGTTCTATGGGTAGACAAATTAAATTATTACATGTGACAGAGAATGGCATCAGAAACCAATTTTAATTTGTTTTTTTACAAGTTCCCAATTAAAACAAACAAAAAAAACAACAACACAAAACTATACTAGTTTAGTGTCATCATAATCATACTGACCTAAAAAAAATCATATTACGAGGTCATTTTTACCCACCAATGGAAACAATAAAAACTAAACTGAATACACAAGGTCGGAATCCCATTTTTTAATCACCATTTCACTTTACTTGAATATTTTCCAGTATATTGTATGAAATAAATAATGGTTTTATTCAAAACTACAACTCATTAAGCATAAACATCTTCACGTTGGCGGAAAAATTTAAAAAAAACTGAGCAAAACCCCCCAAGAATGGTTATGACAGGAAAGGGTTAACATTAACTCGAAACTTCTAATATACCCACAGTTTTGTTCAGCTTTATACCTAGCATTAGCTTTTACTTTTTTCTCCTTTGCCGCTTCTTGCTAAGCAGGAGGGTATCTCAGAAATCACACATCAGTATATTCTATTTTCTTCCTGTTTGACAGGAATGTTCTTACACAAAGTGACACATGGAAAGTATAACTACAGGCAAAGATTTGATTCACTAAAGTAGCAGTTTAATCAGATAGACAGAATTTAGCTACTAGCGCCATTTAAGATTGAAACATACTGTTCAGAATTCACACTGATTTATGACTCATCCTGCTAATGAAGTCTTTAGGTCTTGGACATTTTTAATTAAAGTATGATTGTTAAAATAATAACACAATTTTTTATGATTCTTGTAAATCATTGCAGAACTAAGTTACAACCAAAAATCTAAATGTAAATGTTTTGGAATGTTGTGGAAAGAGTCTGAAGAGGATGATCATTTTCCATGTGAATTCTCACTCGTAATCACTGCTGCACTGTACAAGTTTAGGCCTCTTTCACACGTCCCTGAAAAACACGCGCGTTTTACACGGATGTGTCAGAGGTGCGTATTGCCCTCTTTGTGCTGTGTGCATGGCCTACGTGTGTTCTCCGTGTGTTATCCGTGATAACACACGGAGAACGGGAACTTTCTACTCACCTGTCCCTGGCGTTGCTGTCCGTGGTGATGATCTTCGGTCTCCGGTCCTGCCGACTCCCCGCTGCTTCTGCTTCCGGCCGCAGTGAAGTGAATATTCAATGAGCATAATGAGCTGCGGTCGGCAGCAAGTGACAGCAGCGGCACAGACTGCAGGGCTGGAGAAGGTGAGTAAAGGTTTGGTTTTTTTCTCGCAGATGTGGCGCCCTGGACTAGCCAGGTCGTCACAGATAACACACAAACACCCCCACCCCCATTAGACAGTGACACCAGCCAAACACAAAACCCTTGTTGCCTCCCTCCAGTGTCTGATGTCCACACCAGGTGGGGCGGAGCCAAGCAGTTGGTCCCACCCACTGAGGAATTCACAGGCCTGGAGGCGGGAAAAGTGTTATATAGAGTTTGGAGTTTGAAGTGAGAGGAGTGAGCACTTGGGTGTCTTGGTTTGTGGCCCAGGCACTGACAGCAAGGTTGGCAGACGGTGGTGGCCGTCTGCAGGAGTGGTGAAGCAACGCGGAACCGTAGGACCGGGGTCGGGCGTTGGCCCGCCGGTACCGACCGGGGAGTGAAGTGAAGCCAGCACACACAGGCAGGGCCATCGGACCCCGACCAGGCTTGGAGCCGCCGACAATAGTCAAATCCGAATGTGACCGGAACCCCAGGGGTTCCCCCAACAACCAAAGACCCGATAGAAGGCAACCGCCCACACCGTGAGGGCATACAGCTACCGCCTAAGGCTAGAGACCCAAGGGCCAGCGCCTGCGGGCAAACGGGCTCCTCCGGCATCCATACACCGGGGAGCGGACTACCGTTGGGGATCCATAGTAGTCAAACGAGAACATCAAGGTGCAGGGAAAGACAGCCGCCATCACCTGTTCGGGGAGAGACACTGAAGCCGGCTGCGGGACCCGTCCATCCAGCCGTTTGGTTTACCGAGGACTTTGTGCATCTCTTACTGAGTGAATACACCCGTGCCATCCGGCACCGCGCCGCGCTGTCCCTGTGACCCTGCACCTCGCCAACCCAGCCTCCCTGTCACACCACCGGGCCCCGGGACCACCGACCCCTACCCACGGAGGGGCAAAAACAACATCCCAGCTGCTCCCTACCATCGCTCCCGGGATCCCCGTCATCAGCAGCGGTGGTGCCCATCTTCACCACGACCCGTGGGTGGCGTCACGGACTAAATCCCCCAAACCAACCACCCCTTTCACTCACGGGCGAGGAGCGCTGCTCGAGTCCCTGGATCCGGCCCACCGCTCGAGCCACTGACCAGCAGCAGCCGCAGCAGCGCCGGACCCGAGCGTTAGCGAGCGCGCAGCAGCGGCGGCGTCCTCCCCGCCCGCGACACAGACACGTCTTTTCTCCGGTGAGTGTCACACGGAACACATCCTTGTGTGTTACGTCTGACACATTTGCGTTCCGTGTGACACCCGTGATGCCGCAGAAAAACGGACATGTCGGCGTGAGAAACACACGGACACACGTAAGTACGGAATGGACACACGTTCCGTTCGAAAATACATGTGTCCAAAACATTAGGTATACATAGGTCCACGTGTGTACGTGTCTCCGGTACGTGAGAAAACTGCTAAACACGTACCAGAGGCACGTACATGTGAAAGAGGCCTTACACAGTGCATGTGACCTGAATGCTGCTGCACGGGGCGCAGTGTGCAACCGTTCAGGAGCATTTTCAGCAACTTAGAATTTTCAGCACTCTAGTCTTATTTTAGATACATTTTTACAGCTATGGCTTTCAAGTGAACCTTTCAAGTGCAATATGCACCCAGAACCACAAGCAGTTCTGGGTGTATATTGCTAATCCCTGCCTAACCGTCCCTGTATACACTAGCATAGATAAAGAGATCTTTAGTAGAGATGAGCGAGCAGTAAAATGCTTGGGTGCTCGATGCTCGGGTCGAGCATTTTGAAATGCTCGGGTGCTCGACCCGAGCACCGAGCCCAATGTTAGCCTATGGGAGACTCAAGCATTTCTCCGGCGGCACCCCCGGCGGTCTGGGGAAAGCTCAAAAATGTCACAAATTTATAACAACAGTGCTCAAATGACATGGGAGCAGCATGGGGAAGACTACTGTAAGCATTTCTGACTCCCATGTCACTGTTGTGAGCAATGTTGTCTGAGTATCAGGGGGAGGAAGAATCCTGTGTTCCTCCTCCCATGTGACATGCACTTTCGCTTAGTAGTGTATGTACGGCAGCTTCTCTCTGCCTGTACATTCGCTGCTAAGCGAAACCAAAAGTGACAGTAGAAAAAAAAAATATATATCAAATTCACCTGTCTACAGACTCCCGGGACACATCCGATCGCTGCAGGACCTGCCGGTGATCAACTGATGCGGTCGCCTGACAGCATTAGCTGATTGTATAAGTCCAGCGGTGAGGCCGGCTTTTTGTGTTTTATTTCTAATAAAAATATATTTCTCTGTGTTGTGTTTTTTTTATCTTTACTAAAAATTCATGGTAACCATGCCTAATATTGACATGACACCATGAATTTCGGGCTTAGGGCCAGCTGATAATACACAGCTAGCCCTAACCCCATTATTACCCAGCAAGCCACCCGGCACCAGGGCCACTGGAAGAGTTGGACACAGCACCAAAAGATGGCGCTTCTATGAAGGCGCCATTTTCTGGGTGGCTGCAGACTGCAATTCGCAGCAGGGGGGGGGGCAGAAAGCTTGGTCCAACCTTTCGCTGCGGATTTCAATCCCCAGCTCCCTATATTTGTGGTTCCCATCTGGGTACAAATAGGCAGCTGGTGGTTGGGGGCAGCCCGTACCTGTCTGCTGTAACTAACTGGCATACAAAAATGTGGCAAAGCCCATGTCGATTTTTTTTTTTTTTTAAATCCTTAAAAAATAAAAGAAAAAAGCCCAAACACATAACCCTAACCCAAGGTTTAGAGGGTAAGAAAAAATGGTTGGGCTACCACTGCATTTTCTATTGCTAGCTAAGGGTAAGGGTAACCCAAGAAGCTACTGGCTGTTAACACCCACTGCTTGGTGTGATCTTCACTGGCAATGGAAAATCCAGGGAAGCCCTTTTTTAAGTTTTTTTCCAAAAAACTAAAAAAAAAAAAAAAGTACGTAGGCTTCGCCATATTTTTGTATGCTAGCCAAGTACAGCAGGCAGGAATGGGTTGCCCCCAACCCCCAGCTGCCTATTTGTACCTAGCTGGTAACCAAAAATATAGGGAAGCCCTTTTTTTTAATTATTTCATGAATTTCATGAAATAATAGAAAAAAAATGACGTGTGCTTTGCCCAATTTTTGTGTCCAGCCAGGTACAACTAGACAGCTGGGGATTGGAATCCGCAGCAACGGTGGGCCTCCCCACTGCGAATTGCAGTCCGCAGCAGCCCCAGAAAATGGCGCTTTCATAGAAGCGCCATCTTCTGGCACTGTATCCAACTCTTCCAGCCGCCCTGATGCTGGGTGGCACGTTGAGTAATAAGGGGTTAATACCAGCTTTGTTTTACCAGCTGGTATTAAGCCTGAGATTCTTAATGTCAGGCCAAGTTTGATCTGGCCATTAAGAATCTCCAATAAAAGGCCAAAGTTTTAGGGGTACTTTGCACACTACGACATCGCAGGTGCGATGTCGGTGGGGTCATGTCGAAAGTGACGCACTTCCGGCGTCGCTCTCGACATCGTAGTGTGTAAAGCCTAGATGATACAATTAATGAGCGCAAAAGCGTCGTAATCGTATCATCGGTGTAGCGTCAGCGAAAACCATAATTACCTTGCTGCGACGGTCCGATGTTGTTCCTCGTTCCTGCGGCAGCACACATCGCTGTGTGTGAAGTCGCAGGAGCGAGGAACATCTCCTACCTCCTTAACCGCGGCTCCTGTTGGCTATGCGGAAGGAAGGAGGTGTGCGGGATGTTTACGTCCCGCTCATCTCCGCCCCTCTGCTTCTATTGGCCGCCTGCTGTGTGACGTCGCTATGACGCCGCACGGCCCGCACCCTTAATAAGGAGGCGGGTCGCCGGCCAGAGCGACGTCGCAGGGCAAGGTGAGTGCATGTAAAGCTGGCGTAGTGATAATTTTCGCTACGCCAGCTATCACCACATATCGCAGCTGCGACAGGGGCGGGGACTATCGCACTCGGTATCGCAGCATCGGCTTGCGATGTCGTAGTGTGCAAAGTACCCCTTAGTCCTGAAGTCTGACCATCTTTGAAACCATCATATTGGGTTTTGGTGATATTTCAAGAAAAGCTAACCTACTTTATTCTACACATTATGCATGCATCAATAGATTATATTCATCCTGGAAGTGAAGGTATGTGGAATTCCCAGTAAAATGCAGAGCTATGATAAAAGAAAATGTAACATCAATTTTATGTACTTTGCATGAAATGAAGATAAAACCATCAAAGAAAATATTTACTTCTCATTCCAAATGTATGAAAATATACATAATGTTTACCATTCTGTGCTACTTCCAATGCTAGGTGCATGTTAAATGGATACTGAGAGCACAGTATATACAGGATATGGATCCTTCACACTAAGTAAAAGCAGGGATTTTATAGATCGGACCGTAAGGGGCCCACGGTATTATTAGTTCTAATCTGATAGGGGGGGGGGGGGGGGGTTCCCTTCTGTGTCTTAAATTTGTATGTAAAATATGTTTAATAAAATTAATCTGATTTCAAAGGAACCAACAAAAAAAACAAGGATTTGTTGTTTTTGACATATGTTTTGAATTTATAAAAATGGTCTGTGGTAATGAAAACGTGCAAACATATGAGGATGGATGTCATGGCATGTAATTAAGTATATATTTATATACAGTGATGAGCAAAAGGGTAACAATGTTTTGAATTATTGAATTTCAGGCTCCATATTTCACCATCCGCTACAGATTAGAGCGTGAGAATACCTTCATTTTATAGACAATCATTCTGGCTATCTCATACATAATTTTGGCTTGTAACTATTTAGCGTATGATTAGTTATGCAGATTCTTGTCATGTTACTGCATTGTTACTGTTTTGGTCACGTATTTCTTCCTGTATACTACAAATTACAACTTGTTTTTACATTCCCTAATAATGTGTTCCTAGTTTGATTTGTAAGCGAAATGTCACTGGTTTGAATCAAAGAGCAGCAATAGAGAACATTTCCCAAGAAAAGACAAACCGCATAATCCAGCTCATCAAATAGCAGTCTCGTGGCTAAGAAAATTCCTAAATGCCTCATGTGAGTGCCATGACATAGAAAGAACACAAAACAAAGTTTATCCATCCACTCAAAAGCCAAGAGGTGGAAGTTCAGGCAAAATATTGGAGTCAAGAAGTTGGCTCGTCACAAGGTCTATCAATTCGGATGCTACAAACACTGCAGTGTTGGTGGCCCTTTTGCTTCCTAATTGTGAGATCACAGACATCCATGCAAGCACCATGCAATGCATGTTACACAAGTCTGGAATGGTGGCCTGATAAAAGGTGAAGAAGCCTCGACTTCAATATCATGAAAAGAAGCAGCGGCTTCAGTTTTCAAAGAAGTACAAAAAGTGTATGTGTCGCCCAGGGATAGGGGTACTCAGATCCGGGCCAAGGGGTCACTTTTGTAGGTGTACGGTGGGGTGACCCGGTCTGTGATCCCAGGCTCCACAAATAAAAGGGGGATTAAGTAAGGGAAATTGTCCATGACGCCACCCGTGGGTTGCGGTGATGAGATGGTGGCACTGCCGCTGCCTCAGGGGACCGTGCCTGGGACTGGTGGTGTGGGGCAGCAAGGTGGAATCCCTTCCACGGGTAGGGGATGTGTAGTCCCAGGTCGCAGTTGGGATTTGCGGTGGTGGCAGGGATTGCAGGGAATAGTACACTCACAGTTCGGTTATCGTGGTGCTGGATGAAGCTGGATTGATGTGGAGGGTCAGGAACGCAGATGGAAGAAATAGAGTCTTTTGTAAACCAAATTGCTAATAACTGGTGCCCACGGCCAGCTGCTGTGAGGATGGGTCCCACACCCGTGTGTGTAATTCAGGTGCTCTTTTCCTGCCCGAGGTCTGCGTCTGCTTTGCACACTGGTCCGGACTGGGTCCCGACAGCTGGCACCAGAGGGGCCCACTACCCTCTCCTGGTCCACTTCGGGTCCCACAAGTGGCTGGCCTATTCCTGAGGCCCTGACTACCACCTTCCCCAGCCCCACACAGGGGCTGCTTCCAGACTCCTCTCCTCCTGCAGACTGACTGAAAACTAAACTCTGCTCTGCTCTTTCTAAGCTCCTCCCGCCCCTCCCTTTTCCTGGGGAGGGGGTGAGTGGGACCTGATTGGATGGTGTGTTTCTGTGTGTGGGAAACTCCCCAAGGGAGTGTGAGATCTGCACCAAAAACATGGATGCAGACCTCTGAGACACCCTGGTTTTGCCAGGGCGGCACATGTAAAGTAGAAGATTGAAAACAAGTGATTTGGAGCAATGAGACAAAAGACAATACACTAGACTCTGATGGGTGCAAATGGGTCTGGAAGAAACAAGTAAAAAAGGGGCTAAAGGATAGAGAAATTGAAAGAATTGTCAAGTTTGGTGGATGAAGCCTAATGATATGTGTTTTTTTCACAGATAAAAGTGTTGGATACGTGACCAGGATCGATGGTGGTCTCAATGCTGAGCTACAGTATACTGTATGTGAGTATCCTAGAAGACTAATTACTTTTTACCTTCACATAGTGTGGGTATGAAAAGGGCAACATAGTGCTCAGCGGGACAACGACCCAAAGCATACATAGGGATTGGCAAAGAAATGGTTCAATGACAATGAAGTAGAGGTGTTGGATTGGCCCCGCAGTCTCCAGACCTCAACTCAATCGAACACTCGTGGGTAGAGTTGAAGAAAAAGTTGTATACTGTATATACCCAAGTGAGCTGACCAGTAAACAGCAACATTGGGGATGTATAGAAGAGACCTAGGATCAGATTTTGGTCGGGACCTGCTTGAATCTGATCAAGAGTATGCGCAGAAGGATTCAGGCAGTGTTGAAAGCCAGAGGTGAATTTACAAAATACTAACAAAATAATAAAAAGTTACATTTAGATTTTTAGGAGAAAAACAGTAACAATGCAGTGACATGGCAAGAATCATGTCTGCCATGTCATATGCTAAATAGTTGAAAATTAAATTCATGTATGAGATAGCTAAGATGATTGTCTATAAAATGAAGGTACCGTGTTTCTTAGAAAATAATATACTGTCATTTATTATTTTTTGCCCCGAAAAATGCACTAAGGCTTATTATTGGGGTAGGGCTTATTCTCGGGGAAACACGGGTTGGGGTAAGTTTACGCTTCGTTAAAAAGAACCCCTTCCCAGGAAATTTATACTTACCAGACTCTGGACGTCTGCATTGCTCCAAGGTCCTCCTGCAATCTTTGGCAGGTGCTCCCAGCAGGTATGCTCCATGCTGTCCTCCCTTGCTTCTGGCTGGCACTCATGCACACAACAGATCGCACACACATCAGGTCGCTGCATTCCACTACAGGTCCTCCATATGTTCCATCACAGGTCCTCGCTCTCCACTGCACTGCGTCCCAGGTTCCCCTGCCAGCCAGAAGCAATAGGCATCACCAGATGTGGTGTGTAGGTGTGTGTGTGCGATCTGATATGTGATTGTCTATATGTCTCTTCGGGACTGGAGACAAACTCTAGCGCAGCGCCATCTATTGGAAGTAGCGATCCTAAAAGTTAAATGTGGATTTTTAACAACCCATTACATATAACTTAGGATATATATGCCAGATCAGAATCCCAATTTGCAGACACGGTGTTTCGGGGTGCTTGCCCCTCGTCAGTGCAAAGTATGGGGTGTCTGATCTGGTTCATGAGAAAGCTATGTGGGGATCACGGGGGAACACTATTCTCCTTATGGAGACTTTGCAAGCCAGTCTGGCTGCTTTCAAGTAAGGGGACTTATAGCTGCCATGCCCCTCTGCAAAATATTCAAATTGTCTCACCAGGATGGAGACAAACTCTAGCGCAGCACCACCTATTGGAAGTAGCGATCCTAAAAGTTAAATGTGGATTTTTAACAACCCTTTACATATAACTTAGGATATATATGCCAGATCAGAATCCCAATTTGCAGACACGGTGTTTCAGGGTGCTTGCCACTCGTCAGTGCAAAGTATGGGGTGTCTGATCTGGCTCATGAGAAAGCTATGTGGGGATCACGGGGGAGAATATGGAGAATAGTGTTCCCCCGTGATCCCCACATAGCTTTCTCATGAGCCAGATCAGACACCCCATACTTTGCACTGACGAGGGGCAAGCACCCCGAAACACCGTGTCTGCAAATTGGGATTCTGATCTGGCATATATATCCTAAGTTATATGTAAAGGGTTGTTAAAAATCCACATTTAACTGTTAACCTTTTGTGCCCCACACATACACTGGTATGAATTTGGAGTATTTTTGCTCCCTGTCATGTTGCGCATTCCACATTTGGGGTGTTACAGGTGTCTATCATGATTTCCTTTTGTGCACTTTATCTTTTTTAGGGCTATGTGCAATACCCTGTTGATGTGAATTATGTGCATATATGGAATAATATTATAGTCAGTGTGCTGTCTATCCCAGTTCCTAACCTCTTTTTCCTGTAAACCATTGGTGTTTTAACTTGCCACTGCACTTAAATAAAAATACTCTTTGCATTCATTACTCCACTCCTCTTGTTTTTTATCATTAAATACAAGTATATTTTCCTTTTTGGTTGCATTTATACTCTTTTACTAGGTGTTATATATTGCGCATTTGCACTCTATTGGATTTAATTGGTGTTTTAAGTACTTAAACACAACTGCACTACACTACAGCCAGATTGCTATGGAATAATTATTCGGAGTAATTCTTTAACATACTGTACATTCCCAATATTAGTGTACTTAGATAACGAAATATTGAACGTACTTCAATACAAACCTGCTGTGTAGCAAATATTAGAAGTTATATGTATTTTCTTTTGTAGACTTTTTTCTTTTTGACGTTTGCGCAGAATTGATTGGGAAGCTATGTAACAGATGGAATAGCATTGATCTCTTTAGAGCACCCTGTAAGCTTTATGTGCAATTTATCAAGCAGAACGCCTTTACTCTTGTGCCTGCTAAATAAAACAAAACTAAAGTGCCTGAAGATAATTACATTTCCTGAAAGGTTAATGCATTTCTAACTTGCTCCTGTACAGGTCAGAGCCAACCAGAGACAGGTTTGTATATACACTATGCGCACACACAATATGGCCATTCATTTATATGACACTGTCTCATTGAGGTTGCACTTGTGCATAAAAGAATGAAAACCTGTAATGTGCAGGGGAAAAAAAAACATCATGTATAAGTATTTCATAAATATGAAATGATCTTTTGAAATTCGACTTTGCCAAATTTTCCTCCAAAATTCTATTTGTGGCAAATAAATTTGTGTGAATCTCAATACTGGAAATCTTGTCACATAGTTACATAGCTATATAGGTTGAAAAAAGATTTAGGACCATCAAGTTCAACCTTTCCACCCCAGTGATACATTCTTTGTCAATAAATCATCTATAAGCCACAATTCCATGTTTGTTGAGCACTCCCAAACGTGCTCCATCCGCCATGCTGCGCACTCCCAAACGTGCTCCATCCCCCATGCTGCGCACTCCCCATCGTGCTCCATCCCCCATGCTGCGCACCCCCCATCGTGCTCCATCCCCCATGCTGCACACTCCCAAACGTGCTCCATCCCCCATGCTGCGCACTCCCCATCATGCTCCATCCCCCATGCTGCGCACTCCCCATCGTGCTCCATCCCCCATGCTGCGCACTCCCGATCGTGCTCTATCCCCCATGCTGCGCACTCCCAAACGTGCTCCATCCCCCATGCTGCGCACCCCCCATCGTGCTCCATCCCCCATGCTGTGCACCCTCCATCGTGCTCCATCCCCCATGCTCCGCACTCCCCATTGTGCTCCATCCCCCATGCTGCGCACTCCCCATCGTGCTCCATCCCCCATGCTGCGCACTCCCCATCGTGCTCCATCCCCCATGCTGCGCATTCCCCATAGTGCTCCATCCCCCATGCTGCGCACTCCCAAACATGCTCCATCCCCTATGCTGCACACTCCCCATCGTGCTCTATCCCCAATGCTGCGCACTCCCAAATGTGCTCCATCCCCCATGCTGCGCACCCCCCATCGTGCTCCATCCCCCATGCTGCACACTCCCAAACGTGCTCCATCCCCCATGCTGCGCATTCCCCATCGTGCTCCATCCCCCATGCTGCGCACTCCCCATCGTGCTCCATCCCCCATGCTGCGCACCCCCCATCGTGCTCCATCCCCCATGCTGTACATCTATCAGTAATAAAAGAACATATAAAGAGTATGTATGAAGAAAGAATATTGGGTAGACCAGGAAGAAATATACATAAAAAATATATTTTCTTAAAAATATGTGTTAAATTTTATTTATTAAAATGAATGAAAATATGGATTAAAAACAGTAAGTGTATCTTATTGGGGGGGGGGGAGGGAGTGATTTCATCATATAAAACTAGGTAGGATAACGGGCCAGAAAGGACTTCACGGGTTATTACAGCGTGGGATAATTGTATGTGCGCATGCTCTAAGTATCGACAGTAAGACCGCATAGGGCAGCGGTATGAAGCTGTCACAAGAGTTCAAAGTGTGGGAAAATTGTATGTGCGCATGCTCTAACTCTTGACGGTAAAGCCGCATAGAGCAGCGGTATGAAGCAGTCACAAAAGTTCAAAGTGTGGGGAAAAAAGGAAGAAAGAAAAAGCCCGCATACGCTGCAAACCTATGTATCCTTTGCAACGTATGCAGGCTTTTTCTTTCTTCCTTTTTTCCCACACTTTGAACCTTTGCGACCGCTTCATACCACTGCTCTATGCGGCTTTACTGTCAAGAGTCAAGGGCGCTTTACACGCTACAATATATCTTACGATGTGTCGGCGGGGTCACGACGTGACGCACATCCGGCATCGTAAGCATGATTGTAGCGTGTAGAACCTCTGTGCAATAGAACCAAAATCCGTTCATCGCATGCACGTCGTTCATTTCTCAAAAATTGAACGTGAGGTTGTGCAATGTTCCCGAGGCAGCACACATCGCAGTGTGTGACACCCCGGGAACATTGAACGACAGCTTACCTCCGTCCGTGGCTCCCGCCGACAATGCGGAAGGAAGGAGGTGGGCGGGATGTTTACGTCCCGCTCATCTCCGCCCCTCCGCTTCTATTGGCCGGCTGCCGCGTGACGTCTCTGTGACGCCGAACGTCCCTCTCACTCCAGGAAGTGGATGTTTGTCGCCCACAGCGAGGTCGTATGGACGGGTAAGTACAAGTGACGGGGGTTAATTGTTTGTGCGGCACATTCAACAAATCGAACGTGCTGCACATACGATGGGGGCAGTTATGATCGCATATGATATCGTATGCGAAATCGTAACATGTAAAGCAGGCTTTAGAGCATGCGCACATACAATTTTCCCACGCTTTGAACTCTTGTGACCGCTTCATACCGCTGCCCTATGTGGTCTTATTGTCGATACTTAGAGCATGCACACATACAATTATCCCACGCTGTTGTACCCTAATAACCCGTGAAGTCCTTTCTGGCCCGTTATCCTACCTAGTTTTATATGATGAAATCACTATATATAGAATATATATTTCTTCCTGGTCTACCCAATATTCTTTCTTCATACATACTCTTTATATGTTCTTTTATTACTGATAGATGTACATATATATATATACTAGAAGGTGGCCCGATTCTACGCATCGGGTATTCTAGAATTTACGTACTGTGTAGTTAATGTATGATTTTTGTTATATATATATATATATATATATATATATATATATATATATATAGATGTTGTTGTGTGTAGTTACCAAGTGTTTGTGTAGAGCGCTGTAAATGTTCTGGGTGCTGTCTGGGTGTGGCGGGGGGTGAGAGTGGTGTTGTTTGTGTGTTGTGTGTGTTGCGTTATTTGCGGAGCGCTGTGTGTCTGTAGCGTTGTGTGTGTGTGTTGCGCGGTTTGTGTGGGTGTGGTGTGTTTTGGGGGAGGTATGTTTTGTGCAATGTGTGTGTTGTGCGGTATGTGCGTATATTTGTGTGTGCCGCGGTGTTTGTGTGTTGGGTGTTGTGTGTGTGCGGCGTTGTTTGTGTGTGTGGGTGTCTGTGTAGGGCAGTGTTTGTGGTTCCCAGTGTGTGTGTGGTGTGTTGTGCAGTGCGTGTGTGGCGGTGTGTGTGTTTTGGGGGGAGGTGTGCACCCCCCATCGTGCTCCATCCCCCATGCTGCGCACCCCCATCGTGCTCCATCCCCCATGCTGCACACCCCCCATCGTACTCCATCCCCCATGCTGCGCACCCCCCATCGTGCTCCATCCCCCATGCTGCGCACCCCCCATCGTGCTCCATCCCCCATGCTGCGCACTCCCCATTGTGCTCCATCCCCCATGCTGCACACTCCCCATCGTGCTCCATCTCCCATGCTGCGCATTCCCCATCGTGCTCCATCCCCCATGCTGCGCACTCCCAAACGTGCTCCATCCCCCATGCTGCGCACTCCCCATCGTGCTCCATCACCCATGCTGCGCACTCCCGATCGTGCTCTATCCCCCATGCTGCACACTCCCAAACATGCTCCATTCCCCATTCTGCGCACCCCCCATCGTGCTCCATCCCCCATGCTGCGCACCCCCCATCGTGATCCATCCCCCATGCTGCGCACTCCCCATTGTGCTCCATCCCCCATGCTGCGCACTCCCCATCGTGCTCCATCCCCCATGCTGCGCACTCCCAAACATGCTCCATCCCCCATGCTGCGCACTCCCCATCGTGCTCTATCCCCAATGCTGCGCACTCCCAAACGTGCTCCATCCCCCATGCTGCGCACTCCCCATCGTGCTCCATCCCCCATGCTGCACACTCCCAAACGTGCTCCATCCCCCATGCTGCGCACTCCCCATCGTGCTCCATCCCCTATGCTGCGCACTCCCCATCGTGCTCCATCCCCCATGCTGCGCACTCCCGATCGTGCTCTATCCCCCATGCTGCGCACTCCCAAACGTGCTCCATCCCCCATGCTGCGCACCCCCCATCGTGCTCCATCCCCCATGCTGCGCACCCCCCATTGTGCTCCATCCCCCATGCTGCGCACTCCCCATTGTGCTCCATCCCACATGCTGTGCCCTCCCCATCGTGCTCCATCCCCCATGCTGCGCACTCCCCATCGTGCTGCATCCCCCATGCTGCGCATTCTCCATCGTGCTCCATCCCCCATGCTGCGCACTCCCAAACATGCTCCATCCCCCATGCTGCGCACTCCCCATCGTGCTCTATCCCCAATGCTGCGCACTCCCAAACGTGCTCCATCCCCAAAGCTGCGCACTCCCCATCGTGCTCCATCCTCAGGGCCGGATTAAGGTTGGTGGGGGCCCCTGGGCAGAAAATCTGGTGGGGGCCCCATAACATTAACATTTTTAGCTATAACAGTAGAGCACGAACCGTAACATTTAGATATAAATCCAATGAACATTTATCTTATCCTGTTCTGCCACATTCAGATTTACAGTACACACACAGCTCTGACACACACACACACAGCTCTGACACACACACAGCTCTGACACACACACACAGCTCTGACACACACACACACACAGCTCTGACACACACACACACAGCTCTGACACACACACACAGCTCTGACACACACACACAGCTCTGACACACACACACACACACACAGCTCTGACACACACACACACAGCTCTGACACACACACACACAGCTCTGACACACACACACACAGCTGACACACACACACAGCTCTGACACACACACACACAGCTCTGACACACATACACACACACAGCTCTGACACACACACACAGCTCTGACACACATACACACACACAGCTCTGACACACACACACACACAGCTCTGACACACACACACACACACACAGCTCTGACACACACACACACACACACACAGCTCTGACACACACACACAGCTCTGACACACACACACACACAGCTCTGACACACACACCTCTGACACACACACACACAGCTCTGACACACACACACAGCTCTGACACACACACACACAGCTCTGACACACACACACAGCTCTGACACACACACCCACACAGCTCTGACACACACACACACAGCTCTGACACACACACACACACAGCTCTGACACACACACAGCTCTGACACACATACACACACAGCTCTGACACACACACACACACAGCTCTGACACACATACACACACACACAGCTCTGACACACACACACACAGCTCTGACACACACACACACACCTCTTAAACACACACACACAGCTCTGACACACACACACACACACACACAGCTCTGACACACACACACAGCTCTGACACACACACACAGCTCTGACACACACAGCTCTGACACACACACACAGCTCTGACACACACACACACATCTCTGACACACATACACACAGCTCTGACATACACACACAGCTCTGACACACACACACAGCTCTGACACACATACACACAGCTCTGACACACATACACACAGCTCTGACACACATACACAGCTCTGACACACATACACAGCTCTGACACACATACACAGCTCTGACACACACAGCTCTGACACACACAGCTCTGACACACATACACAGCTCTGACACACATACACAGCTCTGACACACACAGCTCTGACACACACAGCTCTGACACACACACAGCTCTGACACACACACACAGCTGACACACATACACAGCTGACACACACACACAGCTGACACACACACAGCTCTGACACACACAATGCACCCACCCATCACCCCCTACACACACACACACAATGCACCCCCCTTTACCGCCTACACACACACAATACACCCCCCCATCACCCCCTACACACACACAATGCACCCCCTTTACCCCTACACACACACACACACACACACACACACAATGCACCCACCCATCACCCCCTATACACACACACAATGCATCTCCCCATCACCCCACACAAACACACACACACACACACACTCAAATACAATGCACCCACCATTCCTCCCTACACGCACAAATACAATGCACCCCCCATTACTCCCCCCACACAAAACACACACACAATGCACCCATCCATCACCCCCTACACACACACACAATGCATCTCCCTTTACCGCCTACACACACACACACAATGCACCCCCCATCACCTCTACACACACACACAATGCACCCCCCCATTACCCCTCCCCCCACACACAATACAATGCAACCCTCATCACCCCCTACATACACAAATCACACAGCCCCATCCCTACACACTCCTGCCTCCCCCCCTCCCTCGGAATACAGTGCTCCTCCTCTGCCTGTCACAAAGCTGTGTTCCACTTCCTTCACAGATGTTCCCCGTTATGTGTCCTCAGCCCCTCCCCACTCATCATCATTAATTAAACCTGTCTCTTCGGCTCCTTCATGGAGCACTTACCATCTGATCTCCCCTGTGTGCCGGCACCCGCAGCACTGTGATGACGTCAGCAAGGTGCTGATCTCATCACGTTGCTGCACGTCGGGGGCGGGGCCCAGTCCCGGCGCGCTGTTCAAATGTATTTACGTCTGAAAGACGCAAATACATTTGAATAGGAAGAAGGAAGAAGCTGCGAGCACCGACTCCGGCTCCGGCTCCGCTGCGCTCCTCTGCATTGTGTGCATGCCGGGCACACAGCACACAGCAGAGCCGGCACAGCACAGTGCTGCCTCCTGCTCCTGCTGCAGCTAGTGTGTCGGGCCTGCATGCACACACTGCGGAGGAGCGTGGCTGCACATACAGCGGCCCATTACACCGTGCCCCTGCTTCTAGGAAGGGGGGGGGCAGGTGCCCCCCCGCCCCTCGCTGGGCACGCCCATGACAGCCGCAGCACATAGCAGGGAGCTCATTGGCACACCTCTGACCCCGGAAGTACAATCGCTGGTACTTCCGCGGTCATTCAGCGTCCTGTGCCCGCAGTTTGTTTTTGCGTCTTAAAGACGCAGATACAAATAAATGCCGGTGCACCGCCCGCCCCCCCCCCGCCCTCCGAAAACACAGCTGATTTATTAGACTGTCTTTACGGAGGGGGAGAGGGTGTGAAGAAAAAAAAAAATGCTGACAAGTATGGCCCTGGTGGTGGGGGCCCCCTTAGAAGCTCTTTTGGTGGGGGCCCCTGGGCTGGAGCCCCGCTTGTCCCGCCTATAATCCGGCCCTGTCCATCCCCCATGCTGCGCACCCCCCATCGTGTTCCATCCCCCATGCTGTGCACTCCCCATCGTGCTCCATCCCCCATGCTGCGCACCCCCCATCATTCTCCATCCGCCATGCTGCGCACCCCCCATCGTGCTCCATCCCCCATGCTGCGCACTCCCCATCGTGCTCCCTCCCCCATGCTGCGCACTCCCCATCGTGCTCCACAGTCACACATCAGACAGTATACACGCACACATCTGATAGCATACACTCACACACACACCCCACTTCTCCCTGTGCCCACCGGTGGGCGGTCCCAGCAGCTGTGCTGCACGCCGTGCTCCTCTGCCGACACTCACAGATCCGATCGCATACACTCACACACACATCAGAACACACTCACACACATCCGATCGCATACACTCACACACACACACTGACGATATTGCACATACGCGCTCACACAATCACAACATCCGGAGATACCACATGCTTCCGGCCATGTGATCCTCCGGCAGGTCCTGGACGGTCACTGCACATTATCACCGCTGAGAAGCAAGCGATATCACGGGATGTTGTGAGTATGTGGATGCGATCTGATGTGTGTGTGAGGTGTGTGTGTGAGAGTGAGTGTGATCTGATGTGTGTGTGTGTCTGTTCTTATGTGTGTGCGTGTGTGTGTGTTCCGCCGCTGCAGGACCTTGATGCGCTCACCTGGGAGCCGTGTACGCTAGTAACCATGCTACACAATATTACTCGGTGTACCATGGTTACCAGCGTACTATGCCCCCCGTTCGCACGGGAGCCCACACCAGCGTACGCCGGCAACCCCAGCAATGCGAGGGTATGTGTCGGCTGGGTTGCCGGCGTACGCTGATGTGGGCTCCTGGGGGTACAGCACTGATTTGGGAGTCGGGGCTCCGTATCGGTTCGGGGAATGCGTGCGGGGGGCGGGGCCAGAGCGAGCGTGCAATGCGTGAGGGGGGCGGGGCGTGGCCGAGTTGCCAATGCGTGCAGGGGGCCGGGGCGAGAGGCCAATCCGTGTGGGGGGCGGAACCTGGGCGAGCGGCCAATCCATACGGGGGGGCGGAACCGAGGCGAGGCAAGCGGCCAATCTGTGCGGGGGGCGGAGCCGAGGCGAGCCGAGCGGCCAATGAGACGCTTGTCGCGGTAAGGACAGAATTTTGGAGCAAGACAGACAGACATACAGACAGAATGAGGCAATTATATATATATATAGATATAAATAGTATACACATTTTATATATATCCTTTGGCTACTCACATAACGCTCTAGAAGAAAAGGAAAAAAGTAAAACAAAAAACTACAATTTTTTATTTAATTATTACTTTTTATTCATGTATTTATTTATTTATTTTAGACATAGATACAAATGACTCGAGTGGCGTCAACCACCGATGTGTTACTGCCATTGCATTGATATATTCCCTGCTCTTGGGGTTCTAGCCCCTATAAGAACATATATACTTATTGTTTTTCCTTTCTTTTAATTCTTCCTTCATTTTCATAAATTCATTCCTTTTCCTCAACTACTGATACATATAGATGTAATTTATCACTATATGAACAACTAACTGAGTTTTGCAATGTTGCTGGAAAATGCTGTGTCATTTAAAAAGCTTTTTTCTTTACCAGACGATTTTTTTCAAAGTGCCAGTAGGCGGTGTTTTGTGATATAGCATATATATAAGTGTGTTATCTCTCTGCACATGCAATGTTGATTTTCTGGTCCTGAGGAAGAGGTCTCTGTACCTTGAAACGCGTAGACCTATGGAATAAAAGAGTGATTAATCTATCAACATCTCTACATCTTATTTGGCGGATTGCGCGGGTTTAACCCCTTCTTCTCCTCTTATACTGAAGACTTTTTCCATAGTTTAACTTCTCTAATAGTTTAAAACCCTTTCCTCTTTAGCTGCTTGAATCGCCTTTCTTCCACCCACAAGGAGTGCCCCCTGGTCCATAGTATTGCCTTTGGAGGGAATAAGTCATGTACTAGTCCTATATATTGACCTCACATGTATTTATACATATAAATGGGATCTCCTCAGATATCTTTTTTTTCTAAGCTAAACAAATCCAATTTTTCCAACCTTTCATCATATGGAAGGCCTTCCATTCCTTATAATATTCTAGTTGTCCGCCTTTAAACTGACTCTGACTAACTTCTGAATGTCCTGTTTAAATTGTGGAGCCCAAAACTGGATCACTTATTTTAAATGTGGCCTTACAAGTGATTTATAGAGAGGTAAAAATAATTTGGGATCATAGGATTTTATCTCTTTTTTTCTACAGCCTAAAATCTTGTTTGCTTTTGCAGCTGCTGCTTGACATTGAGTGCTGCTGCTCAGCTTATTTGTAATGAGAATACCCAAGTCCTTCTCCTGTTCTGTAGTCCTGAGGTTACTTCCATTTAATGCACCGTATATGGAGTAGTGGAATTACTCCATCCTAGGTGCATTACTCTACATTTATCAACATTAAATCTCATTTGTCAAGTGTTTGCCCATTCAGACATCTTATCCAGATCATTTTCTAATATTGTACTATCAAAGTCAGTTTTTAATATCCTACATAGTTTGGTGTGACCGCAATGACTGACACTTTACTCTTAATCCCATCCACAAGGTAATTGATAAAGATATTAAAAAGAATCAGTCCTAGCACAGATCCCTGAGGTTCCCACTGCTGACTATAGTACAATTACTGAGGATTTACCATTTACGAAAATTGTTTGTTTCCTACCTTTTAGACACTTCCTTACCCTTCTGCAGATAGTTTCCCCTAGGCCCTGTTTTTGGAGCTTCAATATAAGGCTATTATGTGGTACAGTATCAAATTCCTTTGCAAAGTCCAGATAAATCACATCAGCTGCATTACCAATATCCAGATTTGCACTTACCTCCTCATAGAACCATAAAATGTTGTTAGACACGACTTATCTTTCATGAATCCATGCTGGTTGTCAGTTATAATATCTTCAATATATTTTTGAAAGTCATCTTTTATAATGCCCTCAAACACTTTGTACATCATAGGTAGATATCAGATTTCTTAAGTATTGGTACCACATGAGCCATCTTCTAACCCTGTGGCATATGGCCCTTTTACAAGAGAGTCTAAGAAGATGGAGATAAAGCGGTCTGTTTATTACTGAGCTAAATTCCCTCAATATTCGTGCAGGAATGCAATCTGGCCCAGGAGATTTATTAACCTCTGTACAACACACGACGTACTAGGTACGTCATGGATCGTGTCACTGTAATCCCCGCAGGCTGCTGTGGGGAGCCCACGGCGATCCGCGCACATGTCAGCTAATTTGAACAGCTGACATGTGTTCCTGCCAGGCATGAGTGGATGCGCGTTCTACCCACGCCTATTAACCCCTTACATCTCGCTGACAAAATCTGACAGCAAGATGGAACAGGGGGCCGCGGTAAACATACTTTACCCAACACCATCGGAAGGCAAGTGGCGTGATCACGTGACTTCAGATGGTTGCCATGGTAGCACAGGGTCATGTGATTACTCCTGTAGCAATGCTGCTCTGATCTACAAAAAGGAACACGTGATCAGACTGCTGATCCTTATAGTCCCCTAGGGCACCTAGTAAAATAAAAAAAAAAGTTAAAAAAAGTTTTTAAAAATAAAAAAAACTAGCAGTTCAAATCACCCTCCATTCGCCCCATTGAAAATTAAAGGATTAAAAAAAATCTATATATACACATATTTGGTATCGCCAAAATTCTGTTTTTTGTTCGCTGCAAATTTGGCGCACAATGCAATAACAGGTGATCAAAACGTAGCTTCTGCGCAAAAATGATACTGTTAAAAACATCAGCTCGAGATGCCAAAAATAGACCATCACTGAGCCATAGATCTTGAAAAAAGATAATGCTACGGGTTTCAGAAAATGGCGCAAAATGTGCGCCACGTTTTTGGACCAACTTATGAATTTTTTTTAACCCCCTTAGATAAAAGTCAAGCTATACATGTGTGGTGTCTACAAACTTGTACCAACCTGAGGCATCCCACCAACACATTAGTTTTAAATATCTCAAAAACTATTGTGCGATCACACTTTTTTTGCAGTTTTTCTACACTTGAAATTTATTTGCTGTTTTCTAGTACACTATATGGTAAAACTTATGATTTCATTTAAAATTACAACGCTTCCCACAAAAAACAAGCCCTTATAAGGCAAAATTGACGGAAAAATATAAAAGTTACGCTTCTTGGAAAGAGAACAAAAAAAACCCTTAGAAAAATGGAAAATCGTCCGGGGGTGAAAGGGATATTTAATTTGTTTAGATGCACATATAATTCTTATGATAAAATAATTATATCAGGTGGTTAACTTTCATTTTTCTTTTGCTGATTGATCCCTGGCACAGTCTGTTCATTGTTGAATATGGATGAAAAGTGCACGTTTAGTTTCTCATTGTTTTTTACACCGTGTTCAGAATTATTAGGCAAGTTGTATTTTAGAGGATTTTTTTTATTATTAATCAACAACTATGTTCTCAATCAACCCAAAAGACGCATAAATATCAAAGCTTAATATTTTTGGAAGTTGGAGTGTTTTTTTTTTAGATTTGGCTATCTTAGGAGGATATCTGTTTGTGCAGGTAACGCTGATTTCACATCAGCGTTTTCCTGCCGTACTGCCAGATTCGGCATAAAGGTCCAGTCACACTAAACAACTTACCAGCGATCCCAACAATGATAGGGATCGCTGGTAAGTTGCTAGGAGGTTGCTGGTGAGATGTCACACTGCGACGCTCCAGCGATCCCACCAGCAACCTGACCTGGCAGGGATCGCTGGAGCGTCGCTACACGAGTTGCTGGTGAGCTCACCAGCAACCAGTGACCAGACCTCAGCGCCGCGTGGAAGATGCTGCGCTTGGTAACTAAGGTAAATGTCGGGTAACCAACCCGATATTTACCTTGGTTACCAGCGCACGCAGCTACACGTGCAGAGAGCAGGGAGCAGCGCACACTGAGCGCTGGCTCCCTGCTCTCCTAGTTACAGCACACATCGGGTTAATTACCCGATGTGTGCTGCAGCTAAATGTGCACAGAGCAGGGAGCAGCGCACACCGGGTGCAGCTGCACAGGGTACATATATAGGGTATAGAGTACAGGGTGCAGCTGCACAGAGCAGGGAGCAGCGCACACCACTTAGCGCTGGCTCCTTGCTCTCCTAGTTACAGCACACATCGGGTTAATTAACCCGATGTGTCCTGCAGCTACATGTGCACAGAGCAGGAGCCGGCACTGACAGTGAGAGCAGCGGAGGCTGGTAACAAAGGTAAATATCGGGTAACCAAGGACAGGGCTTCTTGGTTACCCGATGTTTACTATGGTTACCAGCCTCTGCAGAAGCCGGCTCCTGCTGCCTGCACATTTAGTTGTTGCTGTCTCGCTGTCACACACAGCGATCTGTGCTTCACAGCGGGACAGCAACAACTAAAAAATGGCCCAGGACATTCAGCAACAACCAACGACCTCACAGCAGGGGCCAGGTTGTTGCTGGATGTCACACACAGCAACATCGCTAGCAACGTCACAAAAGTTGTTCGTTAGCAGCGATGTTGCTAGCGATGTTGCTTAGTGTGACGGGGCCTTAAGTGTAGTACAGTTCAATACAGTTGACTAGCAAGCTCCGGGCACATGTGGTCAAGTGACCGGAGCATGTGACAGCATGTGACCGGGGCTTGCCGCACTGTCTGTGAACTGTATTGAACTGTACTGTACTTGTGCCGGATCTGGCAGTGCGGCAGAAAACCGCTGATGTGAAACCAGCCTTACTATTACTGTGCAGGTAACTATTACTGTGCAGAATTATTAGGCAACTTAATAAAAACCAAATATATTCCCATCTCACGTGTTTATTTTAACCAGGTAAACCAATATAACTGCACAAAATTTAGAAATAAACATTTCTGACATGCAAAAACAAAACCCAAAAAATGAGTCACCAATATAGCCACCTTTCTTTATGATGACACTCAGCAGCCTACCATCCATAGATTCTGTCAGTTGCTTGATCTGTTTACGATCAACATTGCGTACAGCAACCACCACATCCTCCCAGACACTGTTCCAAGAGGTGTACTGTTTTCCCTCCGTGTAGATCGCACATTTTATGAGGGACCACAGGTTCTCTATGGGGTTCAGATCAGGTGAGCAAGGGGGCCATGTCATTATTTTACCTTACCTTACCTTTACTGGCGAGCCACGCTGTGGAGTAGATGGATGCATGTGATGGAGCATTGTCCTGCATGAAAATCATGTTTTTCTTGAACGATACCAACTTTTTCCTGTACCACTGCCTTGAAGAAGTTGTCTTCCAGAAAATGGCAGTAGGTCAACCCGAAAAGGTCCTACAAGTTCATCTTTGATGATACCAGCCCATACCAGTACCCCACCTCCACCTTTCTGGCATCTGAGTCGGAGTGGAGCTCTCTGCGTTTTACTGATCCAGGCACTGGCCCATCCATCTGGCCCATCAAGAGTCACTCTCATTTCATCAGTCCATAAAACCTTTGAAAAATCAGTCTTAAGATATTTCTTGGCCCAGTCTTGACGTTTTATCTTATGTTTCTTGTTCAAAGGTGGTCGTTTTTCAGCCTTCCTTACCTTGGCCATGTCCCTGAGTATGGCACATCTTATGCTTTTTGATACTCTAATAACGTTGCAGCTCTGAAATATGGCCAAACTGGTGGCAAGTGGCATCTTGGCAGCTTCACGCTTGATTTTCCTCAATTCATGGGCAGTTATTTTGCGCCTTTTTTGTCCAACACGCTTCTTGCGACCCTGTTGGCTATTTGCCATGAAATGCTTGATTGTTCGGTGATCACGTTTCAAAATTTTGGCAATTTCAAGACTGCTGCATCCCTCTGCAAGACATCTCACAATTTTGGACTTTTTAGAGCCCGTCTCTCTTCTGACCCATTTTGCCAAAGGAAAGGAAGTTGCCTAATAATTAAGCACACCTTATATAGGGTGTTGATGTCATTACACCACACCCCTCCTCATTACAGAGATGCACATCACCTAATTTACTTAATTGATAGTTAGCTCTAAAGCCTATACAGCTTGGAGTAGGACAACATGTATAAAAATTATGATGTGATCAAAATACTCATTTGCCTAATAATTCTACACACAGTGTATGTCCTCTATAATTATTTTGCTATTATTATTTTCTAAGGGTCCATTTTTTCTTTTTCCATTAATATAATTATAACATTTTGGACGATTTATTTTAATGTTGTTAGTGATTTGTTTTACAGTGGCTTCCTTTGCTAGTTTGATTTCTGTTATACATTTCTTTTTGAGATCTTTATGTTTCTTGTAATTGCTAGGAAAATACACTTGGGGGAGAGAGAGAAAACTCTGTTGACATTGAGAGCTTACACTCTACCGGAGAGAGAAAGGAAGAGAGGGCTCTCCTGATCAAAAGTTTTTATTTTACAGGTGTGAGAGAGTGTTACGTCACCGCCGGAGTCTGCTCCAGCGACTTCTGTTCTCATCGCCAAGCGACGCCGTGTTCCTGCCGTGGATGGTGCTGGTGATGGGAGAGGAGTCGATGCCAGCGGCACCGGTGGGCGCAGGCTCCGACCATCCACTGGGCTGGGTTATCTTGGGATCTGCAGTACCGCTGGCTGACTGTGGGTGGCATGTGTCTTCCAGCTGAAGTTGCCAGCGTTCAGCTACAGCCAATGGGAAGACACCACACCCTTCTTATTTCCCCTCCTGTCACATGACCACTGCCAGAGATAGTTCTGATTTCCTGACTCCTGGTCCGCCCTATTCTGTTTTGTGATTCCTGTGTGCTGATTTCTGCGTGTTTTCTGACTACCCTTCTGACTACTGTTTTTGTACCTCGCTGCCCGATCCGGATTTGACCTCTGCTCCGTTTTCTGATTACGTCCTTGTCTGCCGATTCTGTCCCTGTTCTACTATTCCTGGTTTGACCCTGCCTGATGACTACTCTCATCGGACTGCAGCCTTCCACAGGTAGTGATCTCCAAAGCCCTGTGTAATTCCAAATCCCTGTATAGGGGTTAAAGGGTTTCAGGGTTCTGGGGGTCCTGCTTGGTGAGTGCCTTCCCTCTAGTCTGTCCATTACATCCCCTCTGAGTCTGTTGATCCAGGCAGGCGTTACAGAGAATGGACCCTGCTGATCATAAAGAGCTTACATGCTCAAGGCATGAGAGAAAAGACCCCACTGACCATAGGAGCTTGTACGTCATAGGCGTAAAGCCTCATTTAGATGTCCATGTTGCACACACATGTTGTGTCTGGTTTTTTTTCACGGATGCAACATGTACCGATTATACTTCTTGGTTCTTTTCACATGACCATGAAATAAATACACGCGAATACAAAGTGAAAACTATCTGATAACACCCACTTGGATGAAAATTAACTCATTAGGGGCCTGTCATGATGTGACTGCAGGTGTAACGCAAGGTACAAGACAATTCCCAGCAAGCGGCGCAACACAGAGGGAACACCAGATTAGCAATACAATGGAAAGCCCAGACACTAGGGAGAGGGGAGCAGGGTCACCTCTTAACACTCACCTGAGGCTGATACCTGCATTCTCTTACCTCCCTAGACGAATGCTTCCCCCCGTGCGCCGTCACGTGCGTAGGCCTTGCCTTTCCTGCCCCTGAACTCACTCTGATTAGTGAAGGCCAGTGTGATGTTAATATCGCCACTGCAATAAGACAACACGAGGAAGGTAGAACAAACAGATGGGGAAAAATACAACAAATAGCACTCCACAGCTTCTCCAGCACGTTTTCAGCTGCAACAGAAGCGACACCTCAGCTTCTCTAGAGGCAAGCTCCTTCAGAGTGGTGAGTGAGTGAGGAGCGGATATTTATAGCAGAAGGGAGTGTCTGCAGCTGAGGTTACAATTACCTGTTAGATCACTGCAGGACAGAAATAAACCTTAACCCCTTCAGTACTGGAAGGAAATAATAACTCTCCAATTCAGGGCAAACACATGGGCACTAAAGCAAATCTGCGATCCACAATACGCCTTGACCTTCTGATCCTAGATCCCCCTGTAAATCACATCAGGCCGTGACTTAAGGCCCCTTTACACACTGCAACATCGCTAGCGATATCACTGTAACGTCACCTGTTTTGTGACATAATAGCGACCTCCCCAGCGACATTGCAGTGTGTGAAACACATCAGCGACCTGGCCCCTGCTGTGAGGTCACTGATTGCTACAAATCTTTCAGGAACATTTTTGGGTCTTTGTTTCCAGCTGCGCAGCATGCATCGGTGTGGTTGACACCGTTACAACGACTTCGTTAGCGACTTCCCTTTCAAATAGCTGCTTTGACACGTCCCCAACAACCAGCGAGATCATTCTGCAGGTCTGCATCGCTGCTGCATCGTTGGCCAGATTTTCCTGTTTGACAGCTCACCAGAGACTTTCCAGTGAAACCCGGCCAGGTCGGGATCGCTGGTGGGATCGCTAGAAAGTCTCAGTGTGTAAAGGGGCCTTTACTTGTAACAAGGTCAAATATTTACTTTGCTAATATCTCCATAACGGAGAAGCAAAACGTTATAAAAAATAAAGATTTTTTTCACACAGTCATGATTACATGTCCAGTTCAACATGAAAAATTTGGTGAAAAGTCCTAGAACAATACTAAAAGAGAATTGAGCAACTGAGACCTAAATTATTAGAGGATACAACTTTGCAATAAACCTTTGTCCCCAAATTGTCTTTGAAGCCATGTGTATAATGCCTTAGCGTGACACTGAAGAAAACCCCCTCTAATTTTGGTTCATTTAATTAGTGAAATTTACTGCCAGTGATTGACAGGTTTGTAATTAATCATAGGCTTTATAAGGTCCAGTGCTCTGAATTTGGACAGCTCAGCTAAGACAACATTGACAATGTCTACAAGATAGATTAGGCTCATTTAGATGACTCTGTCACAAAGTGACTAAAAGAGCCAGGAAAAGGCCTCATAAATAGCCTGGTAAATCTTTACATCCCAAGAATGGAGAGACATGAGAGGGATCAATAATTTTACTTGATGCTAAAAGCTATTGAGTCATTTATAAAAGACCCAAGTAAATTAAATGTCTTAGATTTGACAATTAGTCTTTGCTTTTAGCAGGTTGTAGAATACTTTTGCCCAGTAAATGTAATGCCAGCTATTGCTGCTGATGTGAAAAATCAATTTTATCTGAAGTACACAATAGTAGAATGTGGCCATCATGGAGGTCCCAGTCATCAAAGCTTTTTCTTCTTCCTACCAATAGCCAAAGGGACAGTTTCCCGAGAACCGGAGAAGTCAGCTCTCTTCTCGGTAGCTGTATCTGATTAACGTCAGCTTCAGATGAGATGATTTAAACTATAAAAGTCACCACTGGTTTGTAAGATTAAAATGCCAGCTAAATTAATTACATTCATATCATTCTGAGCAGAGCTTGACAAAAACAAGATGTTTCTCAAGCAAAATGCATAAAGCAAAAAGTAATCATTAGAACTGGCAGTGAAAGCTGTGAAATCCAATGCTCATATGTAATAGTTATATAGAGATGTACATTTGTATGGGGGACTTACACGACTCATCAATTCCTTGTCCTACTCTCAAGACGTAATGAGAAACATCACAATAATTTGAATCTGTCCTTGTCTTCATCAAAGTACTACACACAGTTGAAACCAGAAGTTTACATACACTATCTATAAAGACACATCTGCATGTTTTTCTCACTATCTCACATGAAATCAGATTAAACCTTTCCCGTTTTAGGTCAATTAGTAACCCAAATTATTTATATTTGCCAAATGCCAGAATAATGAGAGAGAGAATGTTTTAAGGCATTTTTATTACTTTCTGCAAAGTCAAAAGTTTACATACACTAAGCGGTACTTTGCACGTTGCGACATCGCAGGTGCGATGTCGGTGGGGTCAAATCGAAAGTGACGCACATCCGGCGTCACTGTCGACATCGCAGTATGTGAATCCTTTTACATACGATTAACGAGCGCAAAAGCGTCGTTATCGTATGATCGGTGTAGGATCCGATATTTCCATAATTTTGCAGCAGCGACGGTACGATGTTGTTCATCGTTCCTGCGGCAGCACACATCGCTGTGTGTGAAGCCGCTGGAGCGAGGAACATCACTTTACCTGCGTCCCGGCTGCAATGAGGAAGGAAGGTGGTGGGCGGGATGTTTACGTCCTGCTCATCTTCGCCTCTCCGCTTCGATTGGCCGCCTGCCATGTGACGTCGCTGTGATGCCGCACGACCCGTCGTCGCAGGGCAGGTAAGTGCATGTGAAGCTGCCGTAGCGATAATGTTTGCTACGGCAGCAATCACAAGATATCGCTGCTGCGACCGGGGGCGGGGACTATCGTGCTCGACATCGCAGCATCGGCTTGCGATGTCACAACATGCAAAGTACCCCTAAGAGTACTATGCCTTTAAACAGTATGGGACAGTCCATATGATGATGTTGTGATGCCCTGGCCTATCAGGTCGTCACAGGGTATTGTGCAATCTGCCCTTCTGTGCAATATCCATCTCCTCCTTGGTTACGGGTCCCTCCCCTTTGGTGTTGCCAAGAACAGGCTAATCAAAATCCTAGGAACACTCTGCACCACACCCACCAGACACACCAGTGGACGGCCTGAGTGGAATAAGGTCGCCCACTTGGGGGGTTGGTTGACGAGGAAGTCAGGAGTATTAGGAGACAGTCAGTTAAGCAGTGACTCTCAAGAGGAGAGGTCAGGAGCTGGGCTCCGTGAACTACTAGGTGGCAGATGTTGGTCTGGGCCTGGTAGGAGCTGGACCCCGGTCGCAGGGGGATCGTGACAAGGGGCACGGACTGTCGAGGAGGACAGCCGGCGGCCTTGTGCCATCAGCGGGCAGGGGCCAGGGCACGATGGGGTACGTGGACCTTAGGTCAGGGAGTAGCTTCAGGTGTCCTGACAATTTACCCGATGAGGACGGAGCCTTCAAGATCCGTTCTCCACCCGCTCCAAAATCGGGGTACTAGTGCAATGAGGGGGATAGGACTTTCCCACTACACGGTCCAGAAAATCCCAAGTGTGAACCCTGAGAGCAAGCTCAACCAGTTAGCCATACTGGGGAGCGGGACCCGATTAGTTTAAGGCTAAAGGTACCAACTAGAAGACAAGGTGCCACGGGAAAAGGTAACAGGCAACACCAACATGCACGGGACCCATGCGTGCTCCCTCTCAGCGGCATTGGTGTCCAGAACTTTGGTTTCTTACAGTTGTGGGTGTTAGCGTTATTGGATTGAGTGAGTACGCAAGTGATCCTTACCGTCCCAACGGCACCGTAACTCAACTGAGCATATCAACCCAAGTACAAAAGCAAAAGACCTTGTGAAGATACTGATGGAAGCTGGTAAGATTGTGTCTTTATCCACAGTGAAACAAGTGCTGTATCAACATGGGCTGACAGGCGACTCTGCCAGAGAGAAACCATTATTCCAAAAGAAACTTAAGAAAAGCCAGAATAATGTTTGCAAATGCACACAGGAACAAAGACCTTAACTTATGCAGACATGTCCTCTGGTCTGACAAAACTAAAATTGAACTGTTTGGCCATAATGACCATTGTTATGTTTGGAGGAAAAAGGGAGAAGCTTTGAACACCATCCCAACTGTGAAACACGGGGGTGGCAGCATCATGTTGTGAGGTTGTTTTGCTGCAGTCAGGACTGGTGCACTTCACAAAATAGATGGCATCATGAGGAAAGAAGATTATGTGGCAATACTGAAGCAACATCTCAAGACATCAGCCAGGAACTTAAAGCTTGGGAGGAAATGGGTCTTCCAAATGGACAATGACCTGAAGCATACTGCCAAACTGGCTGCAAAGTGGCCTAAGGATAAAAAAGTCAATGTTTTTGAGTGGTCATCATAAAGCCCTGATCTCAATCCTATTGAAAATTTATGGGCAAAGCTCAAAAGGCCAGTGTGAGCAAGGCGACCTACAAACATGGCGCAGTTACACCAGTTCTGTCAGGAGGAATGGGTCCACATTCCTACCAACTATTGTGAGAAGTTTGTGGAAGGATATCGAAAACCTTTGACCCAAGTCATAGAGTTTAAGGGCAATGGTACCAAATACTAATGAAATTAATGTAAACTTTTGACTTAGCAGAAACTAATAAAAAATGCCTTAAACCATTCTCTCTCTCATTATTTTGGCATTTGGAAAATATAAATCATTTTGGTTCCTTATTGACCTAAAAAGGGAAAGGTTTATTCTGATTCCATATCAGTTAGTGAGAAAAACATGCATATGTCTCTTTAGATAGTGTATATAAACTTCCAGTTTCAACTGTGCATGCGGTCCACAGGATACAAACTAGATAGGTTGTATACGTTTGTTTGTAACTTGAATTTGTAAGTTGGAACAGTTACAAGGCCAGTAAAAAAAAAAGCTTATACTTCTTAGCTCACCACTCCGATCGCACATACAGTCATCTTCTCTCCGCCATCGTACGCCGCATCACAAGCCTTTTCACTGTAAGCCAGGGCTTCCGGCATTGCACAAGTCTCGGAGGGCACTGCATATTGTAAAGTCAAGATGTATACTGTGACATTATGGTGTGCAATAAGATCGGAGGCTTCCATACAGTTGGAAGCCCTGGGCTAGAGTGATGAGGCAAAAGCTGCCATGTGTGACAGTGGAAAAAAGAGGACCAAATGGTGAGCAGCAAACAGTGAAGTGGCCGGAGAGTTGTCAGTTTTGCTTTACTTTTTTACTAATATTCACCTCATTGCTCATCTTGTCTGACTGACTCCTTGCCTGCCATTTGATCCTCTTCTTTCTGCGTCCGTGCACTGTATCTCTTGGCTCTTCACTATAGGCCTAGACTTCCAGCCACGTCCAGGCCTCAGAGGTGTCTTAAGGTTGCGGAGCATGTCTTGACTTCAAAATGTTAAGTTGTGCATTGTGACTATGGCTTGCAGTGTACTGAAAATCCTGAACACAGCCCAAAGTCCTAGTCTATAATGAAGAGGCAGGTATGGCAGCAATCAGCAGGATGGCCTGAAAAGTGAGCGATCAGGTATTAGTTAGTTTTGATTTCTTTTTTACATCTTACACTCATAAGTACATAAGTTGGATGTTCTTAATCGGGGACTTATTTTAGAAATATTCCACCTACAAAGACTAATATTTTACAAAGCTTCATAAAACGGTTTATGGACTTTAATACCTAAAGATTAACATTGCTGTTTTTATTTTAATCCATGGCATTCAGATCAAAAGGGGCAGACTTTATGATTTTCTTGGCTCCCACCTTCTGCATAGTTAATGATACAATTTATTCAGTTCTTACATCACTGACTGACAGCCAGACTACAACTGCACTAACTACTCCTTTTTTCTACTACAAAGTGGTTACATTTTACCACTAAGATGTCGCTCAAATGTATGGATATTTAGTCCTTGTGCTGTCTGTGCCAGGTATTGCTGGGGTCAGTGAAAGCCCCCCCTTCTTAGCTATCGTTTCTCTTATTATAGACACAGTACAACACAGAGCTTCTGCTGCAGATAGTTGTCCTACAGTCACACACAGGACAGTGAGGAGGAACAGGGGGACATGGCAGTGCTGCTGAGCCACAGAGAGAAGATTTCTTTATATATATTTTTATTTTATTATTATTTTAAGAGCCAAAATAGTACAAAAATTAAGGAAGGAAGTGCTGTGATTTTTTTTTCTTTTTTTGTGCATTCTGTGTGTATAGCGTTCATTTAATTTGGGTATTTGGCTGTCCCTGGGAAATTTTTGGTAATTTGATATATAGACAATGATCAAGAGTAGACCTGCCACCTGATATGCATATACTTTAATGTCTAGTTTAGTAATGGTTTTTAAATCATTATAATAAATCTAAGAAATCATATTTATGGATGCAGGATTATTATTTTTCTTTAAAGCCCTTTATTTTTTTGGCTTAGCCTAGTGTATTTTCATATACTGTATATACTATTACTCAGGTGTATCAGATCAATACAAATTTTATAATATTTATCTGAGTGTACATGCAGGAATAAAAACACAATAAATTACTGTAAAAGTCTGTGAAATGTTTTCCATTTGTTGGAATTTGACAGCATTTTACATGTATTTACTGTTGCCTTGAGCCTGAGCCCAATTGTTACCTACTTAAATATTAAAGAAAGTATTAAAAATCAGGGTAAAAGGGTTTTTTTGCTCACTACACCTACAGTTGCATAATGTCATCCCATACTAAATCCATGGGTATTAATATAGAGTTGGTCCCCTCCCCTTTGCAGCTATAACAGCTTTGTAACGCTTGCTGGTGATGAGGTGGTTAGCGGTAGTGGACCTACTGGACCACAGAGGGAAACCGGGCTGTGATGGTGGAATATTGTGGATTGTGTACCATTTTGTGTGGGTTAATGTTTGGGCGTGGTTCACTGACCATTCTGTATTCCTTATGTGTACACTGTCCCATTTGCAGGTTTAATTCCTCCCCTGCCAGCCTTTTGTTCCTAAGTTGGGGGAGGGGGCGTGAGATCCACCTACTGTAAACTCTCTGCTTACCTGGGAGATTCAGGCAGTCTGTTTGGAGAACTTGATGGAAGCAGATTGAACCTCTGAGGGAAGCTGTGGCTTCTCAGAGTGAAACTGGACATTTATTTATCGCTTTCTGGAGTATATTCGTGTTTCTACAATATTTTACCCTCTGTTTTGTGGATTATTGGATGGACATTCTGTATTGCTTGGAAAAAATGCTCTTTGGATTGTACAGCCATCTCTCGCTCTGTTGATTGTGTGATATAGGAAAGGACCCCGTGACAAGTGGTGGCAGCAGTGGGATCAACAGAGCGCAGCCTAATGGTGATCCACCAACAGAGTGAGTACAGAAACTGGACTGCATCCAGCCTAAAGGAAAGAGCCAAAGATCTGGGCCTGAGCTACCAGGGACTGAGTAAAGAAGCCTTAATTGATCTACTTGTGGGTGAGAGCCAGTCCACCTCCTCCCAGATGTCTCACAGACAAACACTGGGGATGGGTATCCCTGCCCCAAAAAGCCAGTGGGTGGTGTGGTTTGAAGAAGAAATGGCAGCTCTTGGCCCCGGTGTAACTCAGGAATATAAGGAGCAGGCTGCTTGCCGAGCACAGAGGAGACAAGAAGCAATGGAGTCCGACAGAGGGAGTAATGTGAGTTGGAGTGTAAACCCAGCGATCCAGGAGCCTGTGCGGATCACCTGGGCGGACTTCAAGCCATTTGATGAGGCTTCCGGAATGTGGAAGGGTTCTTCAAGGACTTTGAGCAGCAGTGTGTCATGATAGAGGTTCCCCACTCTGGCTGGGTGCGTTTGTTATTGGGACTCCAGAACGGAAGCCTGGCAGAGGCTTATCGCACCATTGACTCACAGCAGAACCGTAAAGTGAACTACCCCAGACTCACATAGGGCAGAGTTCCGAGACCTCCCATGCACCACGGGGGGATCGTTTAGGATCTATGCCCATAAGATATCCCAGGCATGTCGGAGATGGCTGGAAGCGGAAGACGCCTTCACTGTGGAAGACGTTATGCAGGTATTTCTTGTAGAACAATTTCTTTACAAGTGTCCCTCAGAAATACGAGAGTGGGTCAGGGAGCGCACACCATGCACCTTGGATAGAGCTGCTGCCCTGGCTGATGAGGCCCTTACTATCCGACTGCAATGGAGGGGGCTTCTAGACAATAAGACACAGCCTGCTCCTGCTCCCCGGCCCTCTCCAGTTATATCTGCTCCTCCAACCAGCCACAGGCCGATGACAACCACGGCTCACAATCCTGGGCCTCAACAGTTCTGACCACGCCCTGGGGGAATCACAGAGAGGAGATGTTATGGGTGCGGGCAACCTGGGCACCTGCAATCCAGTTGTCCCGCAAGGACTCGGAGGGACCCCCAAGCACTTCCATCTCGTCCAGTGCATTTTGTGCATTCCATCCCGCCTGTGGAAGAGTTACCACCATCTCCACAGGAGTGTACCGCTGACCCCTGCACCATAGATGCCCCTGTTAGAGTGTATGGCCTCTGGCCTTTGTCACCAGGTTCTCCTACTACCTTCTCTAGAATACACATTAGAAGGAGTCTGACACAGAGGAGATGTTATCGATGTGGGCAGCCTGGGCATTTGCAAAACACTTGCCCTGCTAGTCGATTGAGGAATGACTCAGACACTCGTGGTTGGCCACTAGGGGTTTATGGGATGCGAGCCACAGCCCCGAGTTCCTCTGACCATCAAAGTAAATGTGTCGCCCTGGGCAAGCCAGGGGACACAGGTCACACACCACCACACCCCACATCCCAGGTAGGCACACCTAAGCTGAACCAAAAATCCTTGTTGCCTTCCTCCAGGAGTCTGATGATGCACACCAGGGGGTGGGCCAGGTGGTTGGCTCCGCCCACCGAGGAGCTCACAACTCTGGAGGCGGGAAAACCAGGCAGTTAGCCCCGGGCAGGGGAAGAGTGAAGTCCAGTGAAGGGCAAGTGTAAACACCTAAGTGAAAGTAAAGAGAGAGAAGTGGTAAAGGAGGAAAGCAAGTGAGGTGACAAGAAGAAAGGAAAGCCTGAGAGCCCAGCTTTGCATAGGGCCAGAACAGCAAGGTCAGCGACGGCGGTGACTGTCCAGAGGGGGACCGTTTGGAAGTTCCTGGAAGGACCCCGTTGGCTGTGTGCCCGGTGGTCTGGAGCAGTGTTCCGAAGGACAGTCAGCACCAGGGCAGGGGCCTCTCGGACCACGGCAAGGCTAGGAGTCGCCAAATTTGCCGAATCCGTCAGTGAAGGGGACGTAGATTCCCCCAACAACCAAGTCCCGATTGAAGGCAACAGTCCAACCTGTACAACAGAGGCACCGCCACCGCCAGGGCACCAGTCTCTGAGGGCCAGCGCCTGCGGGCAAAGTGTAGTGCTCCTCCGGCCCAGCTTGAAGCCGGGGAGCGGGTTACCGGTGGGGACCCATCGCAACCATCCGTACATACAGGTGCAAGGAAGAGGGACATCACCGTCACCTACCGGGGAAGCAAAGCAGCCGTCTGTGGGACCGTCCTACCAGCCGTTGGTTTACCGTACAAACTGTGTCACGTCTCAGGCTGAGTGAGTACCACAGTGCCGCAAGGCACAGCGCTGCCCCCGCGTCCCTGCGCCCACCAGGCCCTGCACCTCACAAGCCATCACCGGGCCCCGGGATCACCAACCCCTACCCACGGAGGGGCAACACAACACCTGGCTGCTCCCCATCACCATCCCCGGGATCCCCGCATTGAGCAGCGGTGGTGCTACACATCACCACAACCGTGGGTGGCGTCATGGACATTATCCCAACACCCCAAACAACCCCCCTTTCACTCACGGGCGAGGAGTGCCGCTCGAGGAAACCCCCGGGATCCGGCCTACGGCTCGAGCCACCACTGAGCAGCCGGACCCGAGCAGAAGGGGTGAGCGCGGTGTGCTGACACCCTCCTCCCCGCCCACGACAACTTGGCGTCACGAACAGGATCTTACCGCTCTGCCGTCTGGTAGAGGTGCGCCTTGTTACCGCCGGAGGTATCCGGCAGAAAAATTTCAGAAGCCGCCATCTTTGGCGCGAAAAGTTCCCGCTCGAGCGTCTTCTCGAGCAGTAGAGGCGCGAAGGCCAAAACCCTGCCCCGAGAGAGGAGGGGCCGAAAAGAGCTAAGGGGGACGCGATGGCGGCCGGCCGCATGTAGCTGCGGCTATAAAAGCAGGGACGCCAGGACTCTGCAAACATCCCGTTCCTGGAAGAAAGAGAGAAAGCCAGCATGTGGATGCCGTCCCGCGACACCGTACCCCCCGCGCCTGGAACCGCGGCGTGGGTGGAGATCCGGACCGCGCAGCTCTACCAACGGCTGCAGGTAAAGATGCAGCTCCTCATGGAGGAGTGGGAGGCCGACATGGCGGACGTTGTAGCCACCGTGCGGAGACGCGAGGAGGAAGCGGAGAAAGGGAGGGTGAGTGACCCACGTCCCGACGCCCTTGAGGGGCCGGTCATCGCGGCTGTGGGGCCCGGTCCAAGCCCTCTCCCTTCGCTGCCTCCCTCGCCACCCGTCCCGGAGGCCGTGACCCCGCCACTAGGCCTGCTACCACCGCAACCGGTAGCAGTACCCAGCGTCCCCGCCCAAGCGGGCCAACCTGTAGCCGGAGCCCGCAGCAAGTCCGCAGTGTTGCCGTGGAAGACTCGGAAGACCGAACCGGAGGCATCCCCTGAGAAACTCCCCGAGCCGGAGCCGATGACCCGCTCCGGGCCGAAGGCCCAGCAGCGGAAAGCCCCTAGGCCCATCCCCCACACCTCGGCTGAGGTAGCGCCGGGTTGTTGCTGCAAGGCAGCGCCCAAGGCCAAGACACCGCGGGACATGCAATCCGTAGTCCTGACAGTGGGTAATGTCCAGGATGTCCCGCGGGGCCCGACCCGTGCGCCAGCGCTGGCGGCAGCGCCGTACTGGGATAGGGAGCCGGTACCGCTGGGCCTGGAGATCGCCGAGAGGGAGCGGAAGAAGGCCGAGCTGGTGGCCAGAGCGATCCGGGAGAAGGAGAATCTCCGGCAAGCGACGTTCCGTGACCGGGGACCGCTGTACGAGGGACAGGTGAGGCGGGTTGATGTCCGCCGGGGCTACGGGTTCATCTACGAGCCGGGCCTGGAGGCCGAAGTGTTTGTAGCCCGGCGGGATGTGCATGCTCACCTGCCCGAAGAACATCCCGGCTGTAACCTGATGCCGGGAGATATCGTGCAGTATACCCGGCACTTTGGGGAGCGAGGGTGGTTTGCTCTGGACGCTAAACTCAGGAGGGGCCCGGAGGCCCGAGCGAGCGCAGACCTCTACCCCTTGCCGGCAACCCCAGCGCTTGAAAGACCGGAGTAGAGCAATAAAGGCCCGCAGCACCGTCCCCGTTGGGACCACCTGTTTGGTTGAAAAGTTTGAAAAGTTGAAAGTTTTGAAAAATGAAAAAGATGATTATCCGAGTTTTCACCTGATTCACCGTGTGATTTGCAACCGGCTGGAGCCGGCACCGTTGTCCCCGTGGGGACCGTTTAAAAATGCATGGGAACTATCCATGGACAAGCCCGTGAACTTTGCAGGGCAACCACAAACGTTAGTGGCTTGTAAATATGTTGGGTACCGTTACCGTTTCCGCAGGCCGCCTCCGGAGAGGCAGGTTGGAGGGAGGGCCCTGAGCAGAGCAGGCCAGGGCCCAGCCACCAAAGGAACCGGTGGCTACCCTCTGGAGGGAAGGACAGATCCCGCTCGGGTACCGTGTGCTGGACTGTGGGTCAAGGGGTGCTGCCTGGGTTTTAGGGGCAGCATCAGGGCCAGGTTACTTGGGTGGGAGAGAGCGGAAACCGTGACCGTATACCGTTGAAACGTTAAAAGTAAAATGTGCCTCCCGTCTTGGGAAGAAGTTATTGAAAATGTTATTGATGTTTGTTTAACCCTGTTATCCCCTTTTTACAGAAAAATAAAACCGGTGTAGGACGGCAGCCCGCGGACGGTCTGCGTTTTGCTAAGGGGGAATGTGTCGCCCTGGGCAAGCCAGGGGACACAGGTCACACACCACCACACCCCACATCCCAGGTAGGCACACCTAAGCTGAACCAAAAATCCTTGTTGCCTTCCTCCAGGAGTCTGATGATGCACACCAGGGGGTGGGCCAGGTGGTTGGCTCCGCCCACCGAGGAGCTCACAACTCTGGAGGCGGGAAAACCAGGCAGTTAGCCCCGGGCAGGGGAAGAGTGAAGTCCAGTGAAGGGCAAGTGTAAACACCTAAGTGAAAGTAAAGAGAGAGAAGTGGTAAAGGAGGAAAGCAAGTGAGGTGACAAGAAGAAAGGAAAGCCTGAGAGCCCAGCTTTGCGTAGGGCCAGAACAGCAAGGTCAGCGACGGCGGTGACTGTCCGGAGGGGGACCGTTTGGAAGTTCCTGGAAGGACCCCGTTGGCTGTGTGCCCGGTGGTCTGGAGCAGTGTTCCGAAGGACAGTCAGCACCAGGGCAGGGGCCTCTCGGACCCCGGCAAGGCTAGGAGTCGCCAAATTTGCCGAATCCGTCAGTGAAGGGGACGTAGATTCCCCCAACAACCAAGTCCCGATTGAAGGCAACAGTCCAACCTGTACAACAGAGGCACCGCCACCGCCAGGGCACCAGTCTCTGAGGGCCAGCGCCTGCGGGCAAAGTGTAGTGCTCCTCCGGCCCAGCTTGAAGCCGGGGAGCGGGTTACCGGTGGGGACCCATCGCAACCATCCGTACATACAGGTGCAAGGAAGAGGGACATCACCGTCACCTACCGGGGAAGCAAAGCAGCCGTCTGTGGGACCGTCCTACCAGCCGTTGGTTTACCGTACAAACTGTGTCACGTCTCAGGCTGAGTGAGTACCACAGTGCCACAAGGCACAGCGCTGCCCCCGCGTCCCTGCGCCCACCAGGCCCTGCACCTCACAAGCCATCACCGGGCCCCGGGATCACCAACCCCTACCCACGGAGGGGCAACACAACACCTGGCTGCTCCCCATCACCATCCCCGGGATCCCCGCATTGAGCAGCGGTGGTGCTACACATCACCACAACCGTGGGTGGCGTCACGGACATTATCCCAACACCCCAAACAACCCCCCTTTCACTCACGGGCGAGGAGTGCTGCTCGAGGAAACCCCCGGGATCCGGCCTACGGCTCGAGCCACCACTGAGCAGCCGGACCCGAGCAGAAGGGGTGAGCGCGGTGTGCTGACACCCTCCTCCCCGCCCGCGACATAAGCACTTACAGGAGGTTGTGCTGGATGGATAGAGAGTCATTGGATTTTGAGACTCTGGGGCATTTCTCACAATAGCTGATCCCCGGGTGGTTCGGCCAGAGGCGATACATCATGGACCAGGGATTGTTATTGAATTGGCTGGAGGACAAAGGAGGAATATCCCAAAGGCGACTGTAGATCTGGACTTTGGCTTTGGGATCAAGCAATGTGTGGTTGGGGTGATGAGCGGCCTGCCTGCAGATATTCTCCTTGGAAATGATGTGGGAAATCTAAAATGTCGATTTGTGGGTGCAGGAAACACAGTTTGAGTGAAGGAGGACACAAAGGGAAGCTTGTCCTTCCAACCCTATTGTTGTACAAGGGACTACCTACAGCTTCTCCATCCAATACAAGCGTGGAAGCCAACACCAGAATGTTGATGGACTCTTCTGGCAAGAAGAACCATAGACTATCCACAGCTGAGCAACTTAAGTGAGATGGCCAGAGGTCTGTATAGACCTCATGACGCACTCACTTATTCAGAAGGAGGGAGAGGTTGTGATGGTGGAATATTGTGAATTGTGTACCATTTTGTGTGGGTTAATGTTTGGGCGTGGTTCACTGACCATTCTATATTCCTTATGTGTACACTGTCCCATTTGCAGGTTTAATTCCTCCCCTGCCAGCCTTTTGTTCCTAAGTTGGGGGAGGGGGCGTGAGATCCACCTACTGTAAACTCTCTGCTTACCTGGGAGATTCAGTCAGCCTGTTTGGAGAACTTGATGGAAGAAGATTGAACCTCTGAGGGAAGCTGTGGCTGTGACATTTATTTATCGCTTTCTGGACTATATTCGTGTTTCTACAATATTTTACCCTCTGTTTTGTGGATTATTTGATGGACATTCTGTATTGCTTGGAATAAATGCTCTTTGGATGGTACAGCCATCTCTCGCTCTGTTGATTGTATGATATGGGAAAGGACCCCGTGACACGGGCCTACCCTGATGTGGGAGAGGCTTGACTGCCTACAGAAGCAGACCCCAGGTGCCACTGTGGCGCCCCTGAGGCTTCAGTCACCACAGAGGTACTGCACCTCAGCCAGAGGTGTGGTATCCCATCTTGGTATGGAGGAGGTCATCTACCGATTCACACAAAACACAACACTCTCACTCAGCAACACCTCATCAGACATGGCAAGGGTGTGTAATACTTGAAGCCAAGCCAGGGTGTGGAGTCTTAAGAGTGGGTACACAAACAGTAGTGGAGTGTGGAGAAAGAAAGGAGTTGGAAAGGAGCAGTGCAAGGAGCGAAGACCTGTGGCCTGGAGCTGGTACCGCTCGGCCCGGGCACAAGACAGAAAGGGTCCTAGAGACCACGAGAAGTGCAACATCCTCCAGTGGCCTTGTTTCACATATAATCTCCGGGTGGAAGGATATGGCCGCTAATCGGGGATTGGTCCCTTGGCTAGAGGAGAAGAACCTATGTACTCTGCTAGTAAAACCAGAGGCTAAGGTGACTGCAAGCACCACGGCCACATCCGCACACAAATTCGCTGGATGGTGACCCCAAAGGGCCAAGGGATAGAGTTTCACGCCACCCTAAAGGGCCCGTGGGCACCGGCAAAGGGTTCAGTGTATGAGGGCGCAATGCAGGAGGGAGAAGCAAGCACAGGAAGACGACCAGGGAAGGTACACATAAGAAAGGTGAACCGGACTCCACCTCCGAACTACCCGGGATCGGCTGGAGCCCATCACAGTGAAACCCCAGCACTCCAAAGGCGGTCACAGACATGTCATGTTACCTTGGAACCTGCTACTGTGAGTAAAAACCTTGAGACTGCATCCCTATATGGCTCCGTTATTCGCCTGCGGCTCCAGCCAAGCAACCCCCGCCATTGCCTACTACTACCCACATCTGCCCTGGGGCCTAGCTCTGCCTGTGGAGAGCTGCACCATCTAAGCTGTGTTGCCATCTGCCCCAGAGGTCCCCATCCTACAGCGGCGGCACCCCAACTAGTCGCATACCACAGGTGGCATCACGAAAAAAACTGTCATCATCCCCTTCCTATTTACTAAACAACACCGCCGGGGTCACGGAACCGGGCCTCACCATCGCGGCATCCCAAGACCTGAACCATGGCCCAGTAACGAGTCACCCCAGGCCCCGGTGCAGGCATGTCACCACTCCCAGGGAAGAGTCCGGGACTGCGGCTGCTGAGCGCCATTGGGTGAAAGCACGACTGGGGTCAGGTAACAGACAAGACAGGCAGACCCGACACTGACAGAACGAACCGGGCAGAAGCAGGAACACAGTCTGAATGGGAACAGGTGCACAGGCCATCCAGTAATCAGAGAAAGGGTTCAGTACTACTGGCATCAGGTTTGGAATTCAGGTACGGAACATGAGGACACTAGACCAGACATTGGACACAGGAACACCAGGCACAGGACTTTAGGAGGAACTCTGGACATCAAGTTGCAGGTACAGCCAGAACGGCTAAGGCAGACAAGACGACAGGTGCAGGCGGGTAGGAACACGGGTGCAGGATTCAGGCTGGTACCAGGGTACAGACAGGTCCAGGAACACAGACAGGCTAGACACAGCAGCCAGAGAGCTAGTTACATGCAGAACTGGTGCTGGATACTGGCAGACTAGAGCAGACATCCTGGACCAAACAAACAGGTAGTAGGGTAGAATCCTAATGACATGCTCTGGCACCTTCCATCAGAGGAGGGAGTCTTAAATACCTGGTGCTTCCCAGCAATAAGAGGATACCTTTGCAAGGTGCGTGTCCTTAGTCTTAAAGGTACAGGAAGAGCGCGTCCCCTAGGCTGTAGATTAGGAAACCCCGAGCGGCATTCACAGGGCTTGGGGCCTAGGTGGGAGCTAGGAACTGAAACACATGTGGGCATCCACGGAGGGGACAAGCCAGAGACCGCAATACATACTGTATATAGGGGGCTATGTGTAGCCTCTTACTGTATATAAGTAGATTGTGCAGGGGCTCATATTGTACATATGGGGGCTTTGTGAGAGTTATATTGTATATAGGGGTGCTCATATAGGTTGGCAATGTGGGTGCTCATGCTGTATATAGGGGATATAGCGGGCTTTGTGGGGTCTTATACTGTATATAGGATGATTATGTTGGGGGCTCATACTATATATAGGGAGCTATGTGTGGGCTCATACTTTATAAATGGAGCTAAGTGGGGGCTCATATTTTACAGTATATAGGAGGGTTATATTGCGCCTCATACTTTATATAGGAGGGCTATGTTGGGGCTCACACTGTATATAGAGGGGCTGTGTGGGGGCTCATAGTGTAAGAAGGGGACTGTGTGATGGGTCATGATGTAGATAGAGGGGCTATGTGGCAGCCCATAAAGTATATAGGGGGACTGTGTAGGGACTCATACTGTATATAAGAGACTGCATGGGAGCTCATAATATATATAGGGGTGCTCATACTATATATAGGGAGGCTGTGTGGGGGCTCATGCTGTATATGGGGCTGTGTGTCACTCACACAGTATTTAGGGGGATGTGCAGGTGTCATGATCTATATAGGTGGCTGATTGTGGGCAATACTGTATATAATGGGGCTGTGTGGGCTCATACTATATGTATGGGACTAAGTGCTGTATATATGGGGCTAAGTGGGCTCATATTTTATATAGGAGAGCGTTGTTGGGGCTCATACTATAGGTAAGAGGGACTATCTGGGAGCTCATATTGTATATAAGAGGGCTATGTTGGGGCTCACACTGTATATAGTAGGGCTATGTGGGGCTCATACTGTATATAGGGGCTATGTGTAGATTAATACTGTATATAGAAGGACTGTATGGGGACTCATACTGTATATAGGGGACTGTGTGGGGGCTAATACTGTATATTGGGGTGCTCATACTCTATACCGGGAGGCTGTGTGGAGGCTCATGCTGTATATAGGGGTTGTGTGGGGGCTCATGCTGTATATAGTGGGGCTTTGTGTGAGCTCATGCTGTGTATATAGGGGGCTGTGCAGGGGTCATGCTCTGTATAGTTGGCTGTTTTTGGGCAATACTGTATATAAGGTGGCTGGGGGAGCTCATACTGTATATAGAGAGCTTGTGTGCAAGCTTATACTGTACATAGGGGGCTATGTATTCTTACACAGTATATAGAGGTGATCATGTGGCACCCCAGGACCTGGTCGCCACAACGGCATTGCCCCTCCAAAGGGTTAATGCTGAGCCTGGAGGTAATTGGGAGGTCTATTGGCCAGTAAGTTTAACATCCAACGCAGTTCTCCCTCAGGCCAGCAGGGGGAGCTCTGAACCTGGAGTTCCAGGGAGCATTCCTTAAGTCTGGCCTGGGGGAGGAGTTAGTGTTCAGTCTGTAGGAGAAAGCAAGGAGTGCAGACGCAGAGTGTGCTGTCCTGTGGAACTGGGGCCTAGAGCTGGAGCAGCTTGGCCCAGTGAAACAGGAGGAGCAGAGAGGCACAGAAGAGACTCGGACATCGGAGTCTGTGGCCACCAGGGCCTAAAATACTCCCTGGTAGCCGAATCCGAAGGGCAGGAGGGCTGCAAGCACCTGGCCCATAAACAGCCCAAAGGTACAGCTGCATCATCAGGGCCCGGTGTGGAATCCAGCAGAGAAGCACCAGAGAGGGTCTGTGCAGCCTACCACAGAGGGAAAGGGACGTACCACCGGTCCCAGCAGAAAGAGGGCCATTGCTAAATCCAGAGAGCAGGGTCCTAGCACAGTAAGGAAAGGAACAGGAGTAGGCCTCATACTCAGCTGGCCAAAACGACATCTCCGTTACTTTCAGGCCAGCCGGAACCCTCTACCACCTGTAACGGTCTCCCAGGACTAACCGTTTGTGAAGTAAAAGAGGAGAAGGTAAAGAGACTGTTGTTTGTGCCTGTTTCTTTCATGCCTGTCGGCCCTGCACCGTGTTATCCACACAACACCATAGACTCTCACGAGCACCAACAGTGTCCCCGGGGCACCGCTCCACCTGTGGGGAGCAGTACCACCATTGCTGCCATATGATCACCCCGGAGGCCTTACACAGCAGCGGCGGCTTAATAGCCGCATACCACAGGTGGCATCACGAACACAAACCCCAAGTCACCAGCCATATTTAACTGACACCCACCAGGGCCACGGAGTCGGGCCCTGCCACCACTGACGACCCCCGGACTAGTCCGGCCCGGCACCAGGTGTCCCATAGCCCTGGGGTGGGTGAGTCAATTTTGGCGTCACGAACAGGATTTCGGGCCCGGTCCCACCGGGTACTGTGCGCCTGCAGAAACTGTGCCTAAAAGACTGTGTTACTGTTTGAAAACTGCCGCTGCCATTAGCCTCACTGAGCGCAGGAAGAAGGGGGGCGTGCCCGAAAAAGAGCGCGAAGGGAGCGCGCCATCAGAGCGGAGGGTCGTTAACCCCGCGCTACCCGGAAGAGATTTGAAAAGTGAACGGAGCCTGGTGAGGTTCACTAGGGGGGAGGAAGATGACCGACACAGAGGGAGAGCAGGTGGCTGTGGTAGCTCAAGACGCAGCAGCACCGGCCGATGCAATCCCAGTCGCCGTCGCCCCAGCCCCCGCTGTAGCGCTGGTAATGCCGATCACAATGCCGTACATCCCGGGAGCAGAATGGCTGCCGCAGTACTCCGGGGAGTCACATACCCTGAGCGACTTCAGAGAAAGGCTGCACAGCTTGTTCATAGTGTATCCGCTGACTGAGAGCCAGAAGGTGGGCATATTAATGGGGCAGCTAGCCGGCGCGGCCCAGCGTGAAGTGAAGTCCTGGCCTGATACAGATAAAGGGACAGCAACCCAGATACTGGCCAAGTTAAAGAGTACTTTTGACACCCGCACCAGAAATAAAAATGAGATTCTTTGGGTGCAGACAACGGGCCACAGACAGCATAAGGGACTATGCCTTAAACTTGCAGGAGGCCCTGAGAGCAATTAAACAGGTGGACCCAGAGAGTGTACGTGAAGAAGACAAACTCCTAACTGAGCAGTTCATAGAAGGGCTCCTGTCAGATGCCCACAGGACCCAGCTGCGTATCATGGTCCTGCAGAACCCTGCTCTGGACTTTGCAAAGTTTAAGGATCAGGCCATCCGGGTACTGAGAGAATCTACACCGAATGACACAGTACCCCTCCGGCCTCTTGCTATCACGTACCCAGGGGTGGTGCCTGCAACACGAGCCGCTGCAGGGGCTGAGGCGCAGTCCCTGGATAAGGATCCCGCTGCAGAGCTCAGACAGCAGGTCCAGGAGCTGACCAAGACTGTAGCTGCCCTTGCCAAGACCGTGCAGTCTCTACAAGTGACCCCATCGCCTGCAAGAATCGAGTTGGCCTCCAGCCCAGATGACGTCCCATGGATGCGACAGAGGAGGATACCGCCGACCCGAGGAAAAGACACAGACCGGTATGATTCATCTGGACAACCGATCTGCCGCCGCTGCAGCCAGGCGGGCCACATTGCAAGACACTGTCCTTTAAATGGGCCGAGCCTGGGGCCAGGAGCCAACCCCCAGGTGTAAGGAAGCCCGGCTCAACCCCCAGCCGCAGCAAGTATGTGGGAGGACGACCGGTCCTTCCTATTGTGCTGGATGGGATCCCGTTGAATGCCCTCCTGGATACGGGGTCCCAGGTAACAACCATCCCTTATAAATTGTACAAAAGATATTGGGCTGATTCAGACATTGACCATGGCCCAGATGATGATTTAACAATTGTGGCCAGTAATGGTCAGCCCTTGCCTCAAATTGGGTATAAGGAAGTAACCATTAAAGTGGGGCGGGTAGAATTGCCATGTCAGGGGATGATAATTGTAGATATTGATCGCAAAGAATCTAACCCACTGCTAACCATTGGTACAAATGTGATGGAAAATTGTCTTGCCGAAGTGATAATTTTGTTGCAGCAGGCGTCTGAAGGTGCCAGCTCCGGGCAGCAGCGTGCCCTACAGAGGGAGATCAGAGCCCTGAAGAGGAGGCAGCAGGTAGAGCTGTCCGGAGGAGAAATTGGCAGTGTAAGGGTAAGTGACCTTCTCGCCATTGCAATTCCCCCCAAAAGTGAAATGTTGATATGGTGTCAGGCAGCAATAGGCCTCAAGGGTCAAGATTACCAGGCCCTGGTGGAACCTGTGTATTCAGAAAGTAGGCCTGGTCTCCTGATAGCCAGAGGGGTAGCAGACGTCCGCGAGGGAAGAGTGCCCGTCCGCGTCCTGAATTGTGGGGAGGAGGAAGCCAAATTGCCCCGGTACGCCACTGTAGCAAAACTGTACACTGTCAGTAACAATACCATCAAAGCAGTGGAACCCTTGATCCCGTCCAACCAGGCGGAAGACAATGGCTCCAAGGAACAGCTGGAAGACTGGTGCCAAAAATTACATGTGGGCACCGACTCCACCCCCTCACACCAAAAGCATGGGGTTTACCGGGTGGTACAGGAGTACGAGCGGGTCTTCAGCAAACACCCCCTAGATTTTGGGCAGGTAAAAGGGGTTAAACATCAAATCCCCACGGGTGATCATCATCCCATTAAAGAGAGATACCGCCCTGTACCCCCAGCACAGTATCAGCGTGCCAAAGAAATGTTACGGGAAATGAAGGAGGCTGGGGTTATCAGAGATAGTTGTAGCCCCTGGGCAGCTCCACTAGTGCTCGTAAAGAAAAAAGATGGTACAATGAGAATGTGCGTAGATTACAGACAAATTAACCGCATTACACATAAAGATGCTTATCCACTACCCAGAATAGAGGAGTCACTAACAGCCTTAAAGTCAGCTAACTATTTCTCCACCTTGGATCTCACCAGTGGGTATTGGCAGGTTCCCGTGGCAGAGGCGGACAAGGAGAAGACTGCATTCACAACACCAATGGGCCTCTGCGAGTTCAACTGTATGCCATTCGGGCTCTGCAACGCCCCAGGGACATTCCAAAGGTTGATGGAATGCTGCTTGGGCCATCACAACTTTGAAACCGTGCTGTTGTACCTGGATGACGTCATAGTCTACTCCAGGACTTATGAAGACCACCTGAGGCACTTGGCAGAAGTCTTCGAGTCCCTGTCGGAGTATGGCCTGAAGATAAAGCCATCCAAATGTCACCTCTTGAAGCCAAAGGTACAGTACTTGGGTCATGTGGTCAGCACAGAAGGTGTGGCACCTGATCCAGAGAAAGTCACAGTAATCAAGGACTGGCCGAGACCCACCACGGTAAAGGAGGTGCGGCAGTTCCTTGGGTTGGTGGGCTACTACCGAAGGTTCATTGATGGTTTCACCAAGATAGCGGCACCTCTTTGTCACGCTCCCCGGGTCCCCTGCCTTGCTTCCCGGCTCCCCTGCCTCGCTCCCCGGCTTCCCTGCCTCGCTCCCCGGCTCCTCTATCAGGCGTCCCCCGCTCCACAGCCTCCAGCCCCCATCACCTGTGCTCCCCAGGCCGCTCGGTCCCCGCTCCCGGCACCCGTCGGCAGCTCTGCTCCAGGCCGGCTCCCCTGCCTCCTGTTCACCGCTTCCTGCCCTGGCTTCTGGCACCCGGGCCTCGCGCATGCGCATTAGGGCGCGCGCGCGGTCATTGACCCTTTCTTAAAGGGTCAGTGTCCTCCAACAGGATATTGAAGGATCAGGTACTGGGTATATAGGGGGATCCTTTCCAAGTGGGCGGGGCCTGTTCTTCGTGTTTTCTAAGCTAGGAGTCAGGTCTCCTTGTGTCTGTGATATACTCACCTATCTCTCTCGTAGAGCCGATCCTGCCTCGCCAACCGGTCCTGACGATACCCGAACCCCGAACGGTGACGGCCTGCCATCCCGTCAGCTCCTGCCATCTCCGATCCCTGTGGTGACCCGTCTTCTCGCTCCATTGGTTCCGGACTCTGCCTGACGACATCTCGGCCTCCGAACCTGAGCTCCGTCACCCGGACTACCATCAGAGACCCCGTGGTCCCCAGGGACTTCTTTACTCCACTCCTCTAAACGGACTGTCCTGCTAGTGCTCCGGCTACCGGGCACCTTGCCCTCGGTGAGGTGTTCAGCCCAGTGGATCCACCTCCTGGGTCTGCCCGTCCACCTGGCCCTAACAGTAAGAACAGGCCATGGATCCCGCCGAAGCACTAGTGGCCTTGCAGCAGGAACTCACACGCCAGCGCGAGACCCAGACCCGCATGCTGAACTTCATGTCTTCTGTGGATACCCGCCTGAACACGCTACAGGCGACGGCCACATCCTTTGCATCTCAGGTTTCCACTGTACAATCCACGGCCACAGCTCCCGTGGCAGCCTCCTCGGATGCTTCCAGACTTCGTTTGGCTTCACCACCCCGGTACGCCGGAGATCCCAAGACCTGCAGGGGATTCCTAAACCAGTGCTCCCTTCATTTCAAACTGCTTCCGCACTTGTTTGCCTCCGACCAAGCCAAGGTGGCGTTTGTGATGTCACATCTAGAGGGTGAGGCACTGGCCTGGATGAACCCCTTGTGGGAAAAGGAGGACCCTGTGACTACCAACATCCAGGACTTCCTGCAGGCATTCAGAAACACCTTTGACGAACCTGGACGTGCCGCTGCATCCGCCTCATCACTCCCCAGGCTACGTCAGGGGACTACGACGGTAGGGCAGTATGCCATCCGCTTCCGCACTTTGGCCTCAGAATTGGGGTGGAACAATGAAGCCCTCACCGCCGCCTTCTGGGAAGGACTCTCCAGTCGTATTAAGGACGAGCTGGCAGGCCGCGATGTTCCTTCCACCCTGGATGCCCTGATCGCACTAGCCACCCGCGTGGACCTCAGATTCCAGGAACGATCCAAAGAGGTGTCCCGTGAGAGACGTCCGATACGGCATTCCTCTCCTCCGCAGAAGCCCGCCGTACTTCAGTCAGCGTCGTCTGGTGTCTCTGTCCACGAGCCCATGCAGATTGACCGTTTGCGGCAGTCCGAACAATGCCGAGCAGAACGGCTCGCCAAGGGCCTCTGCTTCTACTGCGGAGAGGGCACACACCTTCTACGCTCCTGTCCAGAGAGGCCGGGAAACTCCAAAGCCTAGGGTTGGTAGGAGAGGCCACCCTAGGCGCTGGGACTCTCTCAGACCCGGTTACGTGGACTGTTCAAGTGGCAACGGGAGAGACGCGGTTCACGGCCGAGGCGTACCTCGATTCCGGGGCAGCAGGCAATTTCATCCAGCAGGCCACGGTGGACAAGTACCAGGTGCCTGTTACTCCACTCGACAAACCCCTCGTGATTGCCTCTGTAGATGGGAGACCCCTCTCTGACACCATCTCGTGGATCACCAAGCCGGTGGAACTACGTATCGGTGCCCTGCACACCGAGAACATCGCTCTCTACGTCCTCCCACACATGTCCCATCAAATCCTGCTGGGACTCCCCTGGTTACGGACACACGAACCGTCAGTCAGCTGGGGTACTGGTGAAATCACCCGATGGGGCTCCTCTTGCCACGAGAATTGTCTGAAGACTATACAGCCCATCCGACGACCTCCGGTTCCGGAGTCCCTACCGGGACTGCCCTCGGCCTATTGGTCCTTCGCGGACGTCTTTGACAAAAAGGAATCAGAGGTACTTCCGCCACATCATCCTTATGACTGTGCCATCGACCTACTCCCGGGAACTACACCACCTCGAGGACGGATATATCCGCTGTCTCCTGCTGAAACTAGGGCCATGTCTGCCTACATCACGGAGAACCTAGCAAGGGGATTCATTCGGAGGTCCTCCTCTCCTGCTGGAGCAGGCTTCTACTTCGTTAAGAAGAAAGAGGGCGATCTACGCCCATGCATTGACTACCGGGGATTGAACCAAATCACCGTGAAAAATAAATACCCCCTGCCGCTCATCCCCGAATTGTTTGATCGGCTTAGAGGAGCTCGTGTGTTTACCAAGTTGGATCTTCGGGGTGCCTACAACCTGGTCCGCATCCGCTCTGGGGACGAATGGAAGACCGCATTCAATACTCGCGATGGGCACTATGAATACTGTGTGATGCCCTTCGGCCTCTGTAACGCACCAGCAGTGTTTCAGGAATTGGTGAACGACGTGTTCCGGGACCTTCTCTACGTCTGTGTGGTGGTGTATCTTGACGATATCCTGGTCTTCTCTCCGGACCTCCAGACCCACAGAGAGAACGTGCAGCTGGTACTACAAAGACTGAGAGAGAATCGCCTGTACGCCAAGTACGAGAAGTGTGTATTCGAGCAGTCTTCTCTTCCCTTCTTGGGTTACGTAATCTCCGATACCGGTCTGCAGATGGACCCGGAGAAGGTCTCTTCCATTCTCAACTGGCCCCCTCCTTCCGGACTGAAGGCAATCCAGCGCTTTCTGGGATTCGCAAACTATTATTGTCAGTTCATCCCTCACTTCTCTGCTCTGACTGCACCTCTCTCCGCCTTGACCAAGAAGGGGGCTAATCCAAAGGACTGGTCACCTGCGCCCGACGCCGCGTTTGGCTCCCTGAAACAGGCTTTTGTTTCTTCCCCTCTGCTCCACCGTCCTGAGTTAAACCGACAGTTCACCTTGGAGGTGGATGCCTCCTCCTCGGGAGCCGGAGCAGTGCTCATGCAGAAGTCCTCCTCTGGGAAGATGGTTACTTGCGGTTTCTTCTCCAAGAGCTTCTCAGCGCCTGAACGCAACTACACCATCGGTGACCAAGAGCTATTGGCAGTCAAACTGGCTCTGGAGGAATGGCGCTACCTTCTGGAGGGAGCAGTGTACCCTGTGATCATTTACACGGACCACAAGAACCTGGAATACCTGCGGTCCGCTCAGCGACTGAACCCACGGCAGGCCAGGTGGTCCTTGTTCTTTGCCAGGTTCGATTTTCAGCTCCATTTTCGACCCGCGGACAAGAATGTAAGAGCAGATGCCTTGTCCAGGTCATTCATGCCCATGGAGCAGGAGGAGGAGACATCCCAGCCCATCATCTGTCCTAGTAAGATCATTCCGGTGGCCCCTGTCACTCTGGCCCAGATACCACCTGGGAAGACCTATGTCTCTGAGACTGACAGGAAAAAAGTGTTGCCCTGGGGCCATGCCTCGAAAATAGCCGGCCATGCTGGTCAGAAGAAAACATGGAGTACAATTGTACGTCACTACTGGTGGCCATCCCTTCGCACGGACGTCGCTTCTTTTGTCTCCGCCTGCTCCTCTTGTGCCAGGAACAAGATGCCCAAACACCTGCCATATGGTCGTCTTCTGCCTCTGCCTATACCCTCCGTTCCGTGGCAACACATTGCAATGGACTTTATTACGGACTTGCCCCTGTCCTCCGGACACACAGTCATATGGGTCGTGGTGGATCGGTTCTCCAAAATGGCTCATTTCGTCCCTATGGCTGGACTGCCCTCTGCCCAGGAACTCGCTGACGCTTACATACAGCACATCTTCCGGTTGCATGGCTTTCCATCACACATTGTGTCCGACAGAGGAACTCAGTTTACCTCCCGCTTCTGGAGGGCCCTCTGCAAACATCTGGGAGTGACTCTGGACTTTTCTTCAGCCTACCATCCTCAGTCGAATGGCCAAGTGGAACGAGTCAATCAGATCTTGACCTCCTTCTTACGTCACTACGTCAACGCCCATCACGACGACTGGTCCACGCTTCTTCCTTGGGCTGAATTCTCCCATAACCACCACGTCAGTGAGTCCTCCTCCAGCTCTCCCTTCCATGTCGTTTACGGTCTTCAGCCTTCCGTCCCATTACCTGTATCCTCTTCCTCGGATGTCCCTGCTGCTGATGCTGTAGTCCGTGACTTTTCTACAATTTGGGACTCTGTCAAGACGTCCCTTGGACGTGCTTCTCTGCGGATGAAGAGACACGCAGACAAGAGGCGTCTGGATCCCCCGTGTTTCTCTCCAGGAGATCTGGTCTGGCTTGCTTACAAGTAAGTCCGATTGAAGCTACCATCATACAAGCTGGGTCCTCGCTACATCGGGCCGTTTAAGGTCATCAGCAAAATAAATGAGGTCTCCTACAAGCTGCAGCTCCCGGCCATGATGAGAATACCCAACTCCTTTCATGTCTCCCTGCTCAAGCCGGTTGTCCTTGGTCCCTTCTCCGCTGCTGCCAGTTCTGCTCCTCCTCCTATTGCTGATGATGACATCTATGCGGTAAGGGATATCGTGGCCATGAAAACCGTACGGGGCCGCCAGTTCTTCCTGGTGGACTGGGCAGGGTATGGTCCTGAGGATAGGTCCTGGGAACCCCGGGAGAATGTGGGTACTCCTCTGATACGTGCCTTCCTGTCCCGGTTGTGGGGAGGGGGGCGTGGGGGGGGTACTGTCACGCTCCCAGGGTCCCCTGCCTTGCTTCCCGGCTCCCCTGCCTCGCTCCCCGGCTTTCCTGCCTCGCTCCCCGGCTCCTCTATCAGGCATCCCCCGCTCCACAGCCTCCAGCCCCCATCACCTGCGCTCCCCAGGCGTCTCGGTCCCCGCTCCCGGCGCCCGTCGGCAGCTCTGCTCCAGTCCGGCTCCCCTGCCTCCTGTTCACCGCTCCCTGCCCTGGCTTCTGGCACCCGGGCCTCGCGCATGCGCATTAGGGCGCGCGCGCGGTCATTGACCCTTTCTTAAAGGGCCAGTGTCCTCCAACAGGATATTGAAGGATCAGGTACTGGGTATATAGGGGGATCCTTTCCAAGTGGGCGGGGCCTGTTCTTCGTGTTTTCTAAGCTAGGAGTCAGGTCTCCTTGTGTCTGTGATATACTCACCTATCTCTCTCGTAGAGCCGATCCTGCCTCGCCAACCGGTCCTGACGATACCCGAACCCCGAACGGTGATGGCCTGCCATCCCGTCAGCTCCTGCCATCTCCGATCCCTGTGGTGACCCGTCTTCTCGCTCCATTGGTTCCGGACTCTGCCTGACGACATCTCGGCCTCCGAACCTGAGCTCCGTCACCCGGACTACCATCAGAGACCCCGTGGTCCCCAGGGACTTCTTTACTCCACTCCTCTAAACGGACTGTCCTGCTAGTGCTCCGGCTACCGGGCACCTTGCCCTCGGTGAGGTGTTCAGCCCAGTGGATCCACCTCCTGGGTCTGCCCGTCCACCTGGCCCTAACACTCTTCAAGATCTCCTGGTGGGCCAGCCAAAGAAGGCTAAGAAGCAAAGCCCTCCATTTGAATGGAACAGCCAAATAGAAACGTCTTTTGTCCGGCTGAAAGGGGCTCTCACGGGAGAAGAAATTCTGACCTACCCTGACTACAGCCAGCCATTTGTACTGTACACAGACACCAGAAACGTGGGCCTGGGAGCAGTTCTGTCCCAGGTGCAGGGAGGCAGAGAGAAGGTGATAGCTTACTCCAGCAGGAAGCTTCGTCCCACAGAAAGGAATCCAGAAAACTACAGTTCCTTCAAGCTGGAGTTCCTCGCTATTGTTTGGGCAGTGACTGAACGCTTCAAGCACTATCTGGCGTCGGCCAAGTTCACCATCTTCACGGACAACAATCCGTTGACACATCTGGCAACAGCCAAGCCAGGTGCGTTGGAGCAGCGATGGATGGCCCGGCTGTCTAACTTTGACTTTACCATCAAGTACCGGGCTGGCAAGAAGAATAACAATGCTGATGCGCTGTCCAGAATGCCTCACTTACCCGAGTCTGGAGAAGACCTGGATGAACTCGAAGAGATAGAGTTACCGGCTTTCCATCACCAAGGTGTTTCCCAGTGTGAGCATGCTGTAGGAGAGAAGCGCTTGAGCCAGCACGAGGTCTCGGTCAACCCATTACTCCACCATAATTGGGAAGAGACACAGAACGGTGACCCGGCCGTGCGATTGGTCAAAGAAAAGCTAGCACAAACTGAGACCCATCTTGGCCCAGATGCTCCAGAAGAAGCCCAGCAGCTGTGGAAGGAGAGGGGACGACTGTTCACCTACCAAGGCAAGCTATGCAAGAGATATGTCAACTGGCGAACGAATGAACTCGTCTGGCAAATAGTGGTCCCACAGAGGGATGCTCCAATGGTCCTAGCAGCTTACCATGATAAAGCGGGACACTTCGGGTGGAAGAAGTTGGAGACCCTACTCCGTGATCGGTTCTACTGGGTGCACATGAGAAAGACAGTCGAGAAATGGTGCCGAGACTGTGGTCCGTGTAACCTGAGGCGGAAAGATGGTGCCAGCCAGAGGTCTCCCCTACAGCCAATTGTCACGAAGCAGCCCCTAGAGTTGGTGGCCCTGGACCACGTGAAGTTAACACTGAGCCGGTCAGGCTATGTTTACGCCCTCACCATTGTGGACCATTACTCTCGTTTCCTGGTAGTAGTGCCTGTGAAAGACCAGACAGCCAGAACAGCAGCTAGAGCATTTCAGGCATACTTTTGTCGACCTCACGATTACCCTGAAAGGGTACTGACTGATCAAGGTCCTGCATTCGAGGCAGAAGTGTTCCAAGAGTTCTGTAACATGTACGGTTGTAAGAAAATCAGAACAACACCGTAGCACCCCCAAACCAATGGATTGTGCGAGAAGATGAACCATGTGGTTATTGATATGCTCAAGACTCTACCGCTGGAAGAAAGAAACCAATGGCCAGAGAAGTTACCAGATCTGGTAGACCTGTATAACAATATCCCAGTAAATTCGACCAACTGCAGCCCTGCTTACCTGATGCGAGCAAGACCTGGAAAGTTACCTGTATACTTGGAGGTGGAAACTGTGTCACCTGAAGCAGTTCAAGAGATAGAAGATTGGGATACAGAGTGACAACAGCAGTACCGCAGAGTTCAGGAATGCGTAGAAAAGAGCCTGTCCCAAGCAAGAACGAGACAAGAACAGAACTACAATCAAACGGCCCCAGCAACTCCCTTAGCACCTGGAGAACAGGTCCTTAAGAAAAAGCGGAGGGCGCATAAATTAGATGATCAGTGGGAGAATGAACCCTACACCATTATTCCCTCCAACTGAAAGCGTGCCCTGAGCGGTGCAAAATCCAAAAAGAAGTAGATGAAATTCGAGAAAAAGAGGAAGAGATGATACAAACAATCCTTGGCAAATTCCCCAAAACTTGGACCCGAATAAATAATGCCATAGTGGTACCAGTCTTGACGTTCCCGCAGTTGGTCAAGCCAGAGACAGAAGAGGTTCCAGATCCATCTAAGGAACTGTCCGCCCCAACACAAGATGACACGCCAGCAGTAGAACAGGAGAATCAACCCCCTGCCAGTGGTGAACCTGTCGTACCCTTGGCGAATCTGAGTCTCCGTAGGCAACCAACACGCATACCTGTCAGGGTTAGGCCTACCAGTAACACGGAGGGGGCAGACACTCCAAGTAGTCAGGGACAAACCCCAGAGCTACGCCGGTCCCAACGTAGCACTCGGGGACAGCCCCCTCCAAGGTATAGAACATAGAAAGTAACATACCTAACAGAATGTATATAGTTAGTTGAAATGTCTTGTATAAAATGTTTTTTGTCTTATGTGATTAAGTAAATGGACAATTGGGCCACTGGACTATGGGTGGCCAACACTCTAATTGTACATAGTTAGCACCAGTGTGCTCAACACCCCTGAAGAAAAACCCGTCCGGCGTGCATAGAGTGGGGTCAGCAATGCTCTGACGCACGCCCAGAGCCTACGTTGGGGGTTTTATCGCGGCGGGTCCCCCATGGAGCAGTGTAATGGACACCCGGCAGGGAGCCACACTGGACTCTTATAGTTGTTTAAGGTTGTAACATGTTATGTCTTGTTTTGTTTCTTTCAGTCCGGGAGTACTGAGTTTAACTAAGGGGAAGTGTGGCGCCCCAGGACCTGGTCGCCACAACGGCATTGCCCCTCCAAAGGGTTAATGCTGAGCCTGGAGGTAATTGGGAGGTCTACTGGCCAGTAAGTTTAACATCCAACGCAGTTCTCTCTCAGGCCAGCAGGGGGAGCTCTGAACCTGGAGTTCCAGGGAGCATTCCTTAAGTCTGGCCTGGGGGAGGAGTTAGTGTTCAGTCTGTAGGAGAAAGCAAGGAGTGCAGACGCAGAGTGTGCTGTCCTGTGGAACTGGGGCCTAGAGCTGGAGCAGCTTGGCCCAGTGAAACAGGAGGAGCAGAGAGGCACAGAAGAGACTCGGACATCGGAGTCTGTGGCCACCAGGGCCTAAATTACTCCCTGGTAGCCGAATCCGAAGGGCAGGAGGGCTGCAAGCACCTGGCCCATAAACAGCCCGAAGGTACAGCTGCATCATCAGGGCCCGGTGTGGAATCCAGCAGAGAAGCACCAGAGAGGGTCTGTGCAGCCTACCACAGAGGGAAAGGGACGTACCACCGGTCCCAGCAGAAAGAGGGCCATTGCTAAATCCAGAGAGCAGGGTCCTAGCACAGTAAGGAAAGGAACAGGAGTAGGCCTCATACTCAGCTGGCCAAAACGACATCTCCGTTACTTTCAGGCCGGCCGGAGCCCTCTACCACCTGTAACGGTCTCCCAGGACTAACCGTTTGTGAAGTAAAAGAGGAGAAGGTAAAGAGACTGTTGTTTGTGCCTGTTTCTTTCATGCCTGTCGGCCCTGCACCGTGTTATCCACACAACACCATAGACTCTCACGAGCACCAACAGTGTCCCCGGGGCACAGCTCCACCTGTGGGGAGCAGTACCACCATTGCTGCCATATCATCACCCCGGAGGCCTTACACAGCAGCGGCGGCTTAATAGCCGCATACCACAGGTGGCATCACGAACACAAACCCCAAGTCACCAGCCATATTTAACTGACACCCACCAGGGCCACGGAGTCGGGCCCTGCCACCACTGACGACCCCCGGACTAGTCCGGCCCGGCACCGGGTGTCCCATAGCCCTGGGTTGGGCGAGTCAATCATATTATATTTAGGGGCTCATACTGTGTATATGGGGCTAAGTGGGGGGGCTAATATTTTATATACAGTTAGGTCCAGAAATATTTGGACAGTGACACAATTTTCGCGAGTTGGGCTCTGCATGCCACCACATTGGATTTGAAATGAAATCTCTACAACAGAATTCAAGTATAGATTGTAACGTTTAATTTGAAGGTTTGAACAAAAATATCTGATAGAAATTGTAGGAATTGTACACCTTTCTTTACAAACACTCCACATTTTAGGAGGTCAAAAGTAATTGGACAAAAAAAAGAAACCCAAACAAAATATTTTTATTTTCAATATTTTGTTGCGAATCCTTTGGAGGCAATCACTGCCTTAAGTCTGGAACCCATGGACATCACCAAATGCTGGGTTTCCTCCTTCTTAATGCTTTGCCAGGCCTTTACAGCCGCAGCCTTCAGGTCTTGCTTGTTTGTGGGTCTTTCCGTCTTAAGTCTGGATTTGAGCAAGTGAAATGCATGCTCAATTGGGTTAAGATCTGGTGATTGACTTGGCCATTGCAGAATGTTCCACTTTTTTGCACTCATGAACTCCTGGGTAGCTTTGGCTGTATGCTTGGGGTCATTGTCCATCTGTACTATGAAGCGCCGTCCGATCAACTTTGCGGCATTTGGCTGAATCTGGGCTGAAAGTATATCCCGGTACACTTCAAAATTCATCCGGCTACTCTTGTCTGCTGTTATGTCATCAATAAACACAAGTGACCCAGTGCCATTGAAAGCCATGCATGCCCATGCCATCACGTTGCCTCCACCATGTTTTACAGAGGATGTGGTGTGCCTTGGATCATGTGCCGTTCCCTTTCTTCTCCAAACTTTTTTCTTCCCATCATTCTGGTACAGGTTGATCTTTGTCTCATCTGTCCATAGAATACTTTTCCAGAACTGAGCTGGCTTCATGAGGTGTTTTTCAGCAAATTTAACTCTGGCCTGTCTATTTTTGGAATTGATGAATGGTTTGCATCTAGATGTGAACCCTTTGTATTTACTTTCATGGAGTCTTCTCTTTACTGTTGACTTAGAGACAGATACACCTACTTCACTGAGAGTGTTCTGGACTTCAGTTGATGTTGTGAACGGGTTCTTCTTCACCAAAGAAAGTATGCGGCGATCATCCACCACTGTTGTCATCCGTGGACGCCCAGGCCTTTTTGAGTTCCCAAGCTCACCAGTCAATTCCTTTTTTCTCAGAATGTACCCGACTGTTGATTTTGCTACTCCAAGCATGTCTGCTATCTCTCTGATGGATTTTTTTCTTTTTTTTCAGCCTCAGGATGTTCTGCTTCACCTCAATTGAGAGTTCCTTAGACCGCATGTTGTCTGGTCACAGCAACAGCTTCCAAATGCAAAACCACACACCTGTAATCAACCCCAGACCTTTTAACTACTTCATTGATTACAGGTTAATGAGGGAGACACCTTCAGAGTTAATTGCAGCCCTTAGAGTTCCTTGTCCAATTACTTTTGGTCCCTTTAAAAAGAGGAGGCTATGCATTACAGAGCTATGATTCCTAAACCCTTTCTCTGATTTGGATGTGAAAACTCTCATATTGCAGCTGGGAGTGTGCACTTTCAGCCCATATTATATATATAATTGTATTTCTGAACATGTTTTTGTAAACAGCTAAAATAACAAAACTTGTGTCACTGTCCAAATATTTCTGGACCTAACTGTAGGAGGGCAATGTTTGGGCTCATACTGTATATAAGAGGGACTATATGGCAGCTCATATTGTATGTAGGAGGGCTATGTTGGGGCTCATAATGTATATTGGAGGACTATGTGGGCGCTCATACTGTATTTAGAGTGGCTGTGTGGGGGTTCATACTGTAAGAAGGGGGACTCTGAGGGGCTGTGTGGGAGTCATACTGTAAGAAGGGGGACTGTGTGGTGTGGTGGCTCATGATGTATATAGAGGAGCTATGTGGGGGCTCATGTTGTATATAGGAAACTGTGTTGGGGCTCATACTGTATATAGATGCTCATACTCTATATATGTAGGCTGTGTGGGGGCTCATGATGTATAATGGGGACTATGTGAGAGCTTATATTGTATATAAGAGGGTTATGTTGGGGCTCATATTGTATATAGAAGGATTATGTGGGGGCTCATACTGTGTATAGGGGACTATGTGGGGCTCATACTGTATACAGAGGGGCTTTGTGGGGGCTAATACTGTATGAAGGGGAACTGTGGGTGGCTCATAAAGTATATAGAGGGACTATGTGGAGGTTCATACTGTATATAGGGGGCTAAGGGGGGGCTAGATGTAGCCTCATACTGTATATAGGGAGGCTGTGTGGGGGCTCATGCTGTATAGAGGAGGCTCTGTGGGAGCTCATGCTATATATAGGGGTGTGTGAGCTCATACTTTATATAGGGGGATGTGCAGGGGTCATGCTATATATTGGTGGCTGTTTGTGTGCAATACTGTATGTAAGGGGAGGTGTAGGCTCATACTGTATATAATAAGCTTGTGTGGGGGCTCATACTGTATAAAGGGGCTACTATTGTATAAAGAAGAGTGTCAGCATACTTCTGCTCATTTTAAATAATACAATTAATATACAATAATATTTTTATTAATTAATATGTTAATATTAATATTGAGCAACATTTGTTTCAGCCTATTGGCTTGGCCCTCCACAACAGTCACCGTATGTCATGTTGCCCCTCAGGAAAATAAATTGCCCACCCTTGCTCTAGAAGCATTGCCTGACGCTGAGAACATTACCAAAATACAGTAACATATATACACAATGCACGCAGTAGGGGAACAAGGAGCGCCTACGGTTTAGTGTCACTGAACTATAGGGACTACCTAAAGTATTGCTGCGCAGTCCCAGTGCATAGAGTTTAGTGTCACTGAACTATAGGGACTATCTATTGCTGCGCAGTCCCAGTGCATAGAGTTTAGTGTCACTGAACTATAGGGACTATCTATTGCTGCGCAGTCCCAGTGCATAGAGTTGTGTGTAAACTATTGCGATCTGATCGGCACAGTAAAATGTCGGCATCTGTTGACTCGTCCTGACATCAGAATAATCTATCTTGTCTATTACGTGTCAAATATTTAACTGTTTGGGAGTTTGGGTGATGATTAATCCAATTGCAATATTTTGAAGGACTCCCCTGAGCAAAACACCTTATATTTGCCTTTAATTGGTACTTTATATAACCTGCAGTGTACGACTGAAATAAGGCAAGCTGTCTGAGTAACTACTTTACCGAGAGCTTGGAGGGTCCATTAATCTAATGGCTTTAAAATAGATAATTGCATGTGATGGGATGTGCTCACAGCTCCGAGATTCCAATATCCAGGTTGCAAAAAGCAGTTGGTTCAACCTCCTGGCCTAGAGCCCGAGGATGTAACGCAATGTTTGCCTTTATACATCCTGACAGTTTGATATATTAACATTGTAGGTTCCGGTATAAAAAGCTTCAAATGACTCCCCTGCCTTGGAGGCATCTGCGGCTGACTGCTCCGTCAAGGGGGGCCCCAGCCTACAGTAATAGGGTGTTGGGCTTCAGAGCATATATATAAACTCTTCTTATTAGGCATCTTAAACATATAGTGCCTCCCACTGGTAATAATATCCTTTGAGGATTCATCTCAAAGGACTTAGGAGATAAATGTTGAAAAAATGGGAATAGAGAAAATGTGTTTGGTTCACAAGAATAATATTACCCAGCAATGAAGATAAAAAAGCTGCAAGTCTACACTAAATCTGAATTTCCTTTCTTGCCTTCCAGTAGTTTTCCCAATAGTCGGCTTTATGCAGAATATTTTCCTCCAGCAGCACAGTCGCCTGAAGACCACTATCCTCTATCCTCTATCAAACTAAGTCAGACAGTATTAATAATATGCAGAGCATAAGTGAAAGCTTCCAATAGAAGTGGGTCACACAAACAGGAGCTACATATTTATTAGCTGTTAATGTCATAACCATATATTAATATTTAAAGCTGTATTTCTTTCCTGCTACTAAAACTGAGAAAAAAATTCTGAATGAAAATAGCCTGTTCCTTCCTGAGCGGCCATTAGTAGCTGGAACGGTCTTGCACTAACCATTACAAGTAATGTACAGTAAGAGGTTTACGATGGAATTAATATCCACTTTCACTACGTATTTCATCTCATGATTCTCTAATAACCATACATACCGTCATGAGAACAAACTAAGAACACCCTCTTGAATTCTATGTTTTTATACATGAAAACATAAAAAATGTGGTCCTTATAATGTCTTTAAATAAGGTAAATACAACTTAGCCAAAATGCGTGGGTAAAAAATTTAAGTACATCCCATGAATCAATAGCCTGTAGAACCACCTTTATCAGTTATAATTTGCAGTAATAAATTTCTATATGACTTTATTGGTCTGTAACATCGCTGTGGAGGAATTTTGGTGCACCCTTCTTTATAATATTGCTTAAAGGGTATTCCAAAAATCACAATGTGATTATAATCCATTTTTACCAATATAATCCATTTTTAAATCTGCCCTGGTTTGTACATATCACCCCCTAACGATAACCCTCCAGGTTCTATTTACTCCTCAGTTGCCATTGGAACCATCCTTTTGTAGGTCCAGCTCATTGTGGATCTGTCATGGGTGTTATGGAGAAAACTGGATCGGGGGCTCCTAGCCTGGGCCTCGGGCTAGCAAGACCCTAGCTATCCCTGATCTCAGAGTTGCCTCTAAAGGTGAGGGTGTCTGAGCCGCCTTCCTGGCCCTGCTCCTGAGCAGCCCTGATCTCAGAGTTACCTCTAAAGGTGAGGGTGTCTGAGCCGCCTTCCTGGCCCTGCTCCTGAGCAGCCCTGATCTTATACTCCCTCCTCCCTACCCCCAGGTGAGAACAAGGAAACGAGTGTGATAAAAGCAACAGAGATAGACAAACAGGGGAAACTATAAATCTATCTCACAGCACACACACACACACACACACACACACACATGCACACACACACACACGCACGCACACACACACACACACACAAACACACACACACACACAATGGTATAAGTCAATAAGAGGTAAGGAAGAAAATAAGAGTAGGGAGGAAACAACAAGATGACAGGAGAACTCCACAACAACTCCAAGCACCATACAAGATAATCAACAGCAGCACTGGGATACAATAGCACGTAACCCAACACAGCAATAAACTATAGTTGGCATGGGAAGACAGATTTCAACATCTTAAAAAGGCGAGGAGCAAATGTGATAGGTTTCCAAAAACATGTGATCCCAGAGGTAACCAGCAGGCTAGCAGAGGTTAACTCTTGCTAGCCTGATCATGAATGAGCACACCGCTGGCCGACACCTAAGCCTGGCTGGGTAACTCAGAAACAGCACAGCAACCATATGGTGGAGTGTCAGAATCTATAGTGTGAACAATGTCTGATACCGCTATAACAATCAGTGAGTTTGTGCAAAACTTTGTGTGACAAGATCATTTAAAGTGCAGTAGCTATCTCAGCTGGCTTCCTGGGGGCATAACTCTGCTCTTGGATATGTGCATGTGTGCCGCCCCCGTGGCAGCAGCTGATGCTGCTCGGATCCGGATCTGCGGTATGGCTCGAGGGACTCTACCAGACTCGGGGGGTCGCGCGGTCACTTCGAATAAATGGGGACGTATTTGTACGGGTGTGGTTGAAAACTGTCTGTGACGCCACCCACGGTGTGTAGTGAGGTGTAGCACCACCACTGCTGCTGTGGGACTCCCGGGGGCAATGGGCTGGCAGCTGGATGTTAACCCCTCCATGGGCATGGATGGATGCCCCGGGGCCCAATTTTTCTGTGCAGATGGTAACAGCAGGGGACGGCGCACCCGGTCAGGCCGGGGATGTTACGGTTGAATAAATCACACAAGTCCTTTGGTAAACCAAGGTGATGGTGGCCGGCTGCCGCGGCCGGAGTTGTATTTCTGGTCTCACACCCGGGCCGGTGGTCAATATCCCTTTCCTCTGCACTCAGTGTTTTCTGTGATGGACTTCCCGGTGTGTAACGCAGGAGTCCGCTCCTGGTCCTTTGGTTGGGAGCCGTGCCCGTCAGACGCTGAACTGTCGGATCTACCGGGCCCTGGCGGATGCCCTATCCCTCTCGGTGGGTGGTTGTCTACTTTTCGGAACTTAGGTTGGGACAGGACCTAAAATCCTGCCCTCAATTGGTTAATTTGCTAGGCCGTTGGTTTCAGTCCTGGCTTCAGCGTCCAAGTACCCCCTTTTGTGCACGGTTTCTGGGTCGGTTCTCCGGTGTCGGCACCGGCGAGCTACAACCCTGCCCCGGTCCACCTCGGATCCCCGGCAGCCGTCTTCCCATCTCCTGCTGGCACTGACCACTGTCTGCCACCTAACCAGTACGCCGGGGTTCCAACCCCGACGCCTGTCAACTTGAACTCTCACTTCAACTAATGGTGCTGAACTTTCTCACTCCTCCTCCACTACTCCTCCAAACTAAACTACTTGTCTTTCCTGCCCCGGGTTCTCCAGACCCCTAGGTGGGCGTTTTTCTTCTGCCTGGTCCCGCCCACTGGTGTGTCTGTCCTTCCCTGAGGGGGTGACTAGGATTTTGTCGGCTGGTTTAACCCTATGTGGGAGAGGTGTTATCACACATGAAAGGAGCTTTAACTGTAAAGGATTATGTCACTGAAAGTGGCAGAACCTCTTTAATTACACTGGGGGATCTCACAGACGTAAGTAGCAGGCATGTGTGCTGGTAACTAAGAGGAGCGATGTTCTGCAGGGGGCTGAGAGGAGAGAAAAATATACTGCAGGAGGGAGCTCTGTGTATAGGGGCTGAAAGACTAACTATACTGCAGTAAAAGATGAAAGGAGTGATGTACAGCAAGAAAAGGCTCTATATAGCATGACTAAAACTAAAAAAAAATGTTTCAAGAGGTGGCTCTGTGTACATAGGTTGAGAGTAGTTGAGATGTGATTGTTACCTGCTGCTGAGAGATCACTAATATGAAACTGCATTTGCTGCTCTGTTGGTGCATATGACAGAGGCTTATCTTCTGCTATATGCATCAATAAAGTAGCAATTGCAGTTTCACATCGCTGATCTCAGGAGAGTTGAGCTCTGCTAGATCCAGCTAATAATTATGTGCCGCCCCTGCAGTGGTTGAACCGCTCGGATCCGGGGGTTGCTACTGTGGTTCGAGGGTCTCCGGACCCGGGGGTTCATGGCCACTTCAAATATAAAGGGGGTATTTACATCGGATAAGAGTTCATGATGCCACCCGTGGTTCGCGGTAAGGGGAGTACCACCGCGGCCGATGGGAGTACCCATAGGAGATGGAGTGGGGCAGCTAGATGACTAGATGACGTTCCCTCCATGGATAGCGGAGGCCCCGGGACTCCGGATGATGGAGGTGGTGTAGGGGAGTGTGGTGCAGATTGGAAGCAGGGGAGGACATCGTACTCACTCAGGCGGTGTTGGTAGTGATACAACCGCAAAGCAGACTCTGAAACAAAGGTAAACCAAGTCTCTGGGTGCCGCTGCCCTCTTAGGGGAACTCGTCCGGATGTCCATCTCCTGTGGCACTGCCGGATGGAATGGAGCCTGTCTCCGTGCACAAATTTTGGAATGTTCTGGTGGCCCGTTAGCTTAAAGCTGTCCGGGTCCCACTCCCTACTTGTTGGTAGTGCAGATGTGCTCTCAGGGGCTCACGCCTGGGATTTTTGCAGGCTGCATGGATTGGAAAGCCCTATCCCCCTCGTTGTGCTAGTGCCCCCGATCTTTGAGCTTCTTGGGGACAGTACGTGAAGACACTATCCTCCACAGGCTAATTGCCGGGTTGCCTGGAGCTACTCCCCGACCTAGAGTCCTGTACCCTGCCGTGCTTTCGGTCCTTGACCGGTTATTAGGCTTGAGATGCTGCCCGTCCTCCAAGACCGGGTCTAGCCACCCAGCCTCAATACCCTGAAACCAGGTCTCTGACTCCTCTGGGCCCAGACCACCGTCTGTGACCTATCCGACAACATACAGGGAGCCACTACTCCCTCAGCCCCTCACTTCTTGAGGGCTAACACTATTCTGCTCACTTCCCTCCCACCAACCTACCTGACTCCTAGGTGGGTGGCCCTATTCCAGCTAGGCAGCCCACTGGTGTGATTGACTGGGTGTGGTGTGAGGTGTGGTTGGGATTTGGATGCGGATGGAGGCAGTACCATAGGTTGGGAACCCAGAACCAAGAGGGGTTGAGTCCTGCACCACAAGATAGAGAGGGTGCAGTACCCTGTGACACCCTGACTTGTTCAGGGGCATCACAATTATAGATAGCTATAATGATATAGGTGGCAGAAGATAAAATTAGTCAGGAGCAGAGTGTGCCCAAAGGCATAAGGTGAATTCAACAGTTAGATTTGCTTGCTGATAAATCAAGTGGGACTAGTCAAATGCACACAGGAGATGGATGGCCTGCTGCAATAAGTAGAAGCAATTTCTGCTGTTAAATATAGTTTTAACAGATAAGAATAGGATTGCCCATTCTATTATGTGAATCTGGATGCACCGAGAGGCAGGTAGCGATGAAAAATGATACCAGAAAGAATAATTATATTGGGATTAATCTTTATATTAACAATAATGATCCCTTTACTGTGCTCTGTGAAAAATAATGGGATTTTGGTAATAATCCTATACATTCTTAGAAGTTTACGGATACGTCCACCATGCATTTCTAATTGGTTGAGATCTGAAGTTGGACATTGCAACACCCTCTTTTTTTCAGCCATTCTGTTATATATTTGCTGCTGTGCTTGGAAGCATTGCTCCATTGCATGACCCAGATAAGTCACCCATAGCTTTTGGATAGATGGCCTCACACTTGACTCTAAAATACTTTCTACTACAAAGGAGTTTATGGTCAATTCAGTGATGACAAGGGGCGCAGGTTATGTGGCTACAAAACAACCCCAAATCAACTCCCACCAGCACTGAACTGGACACATGGATGTTTCTGCTGATATTCTGTTTGGTTTTCCCATAAGTGGCAGAGGGCATCATGGCCAAATAGCTTTGATCTTGTCCGTCCAAAGCACATTGCTCCATAAGGCTATATTCACAAGTTGTACTTTTGCTGCCGTTTTTTTTTCTTTTGCTGCATTTTTCAGGATCCCAAAGTACTGCTTTGCTTTCAACTTTCCAAGCCTAAACAATACAAGATGTTAGGCCACCAATGCAGGATGTAAGTGAAGACATTAAACATTACTTAGGAAAAAAAAGTTTTTTATGATTGTTAGATAGGGCTTTGTTTGCTTTAACAAATATCATTAATTTAATTATTATTAACTCAATTAAACTATGCTTGGGATGAAAAGAAGCAAAAGGATTGCATTAAAACAGTTTTGTTATGTTTGAAAAATAGTGACTATTCTGATCAAAACCTATGGATTCATGTAGGAAGTGCAGCCGTGAACTAAGCATTATATGAGTGCATGAAACAGTACACAATTGCAAATGTGAAAATATTGTGGAAGTTGAATTGGGCATTGTTGCTTTAACACATATTACTAGTGTAATTATCACTATGTTAATAAACCCCTTTATGACCCATGACATGCTATGCACATCATGAGTCGTTTCCCTGCCTTTGATTTTGGCTTGCGTCTTTTCCTGCAGATGAAGGCTGAATCATTACGCCTTTCCCTGCCTCTAAGAGCCCACGGCTGCTAAATTGTTAAGTGCCACTGTCAATTTATAACGCAATGCGATTGCGGTACGCCATTGAGTTGTCATGTTAGCCAGAGGTCAACTGATGGCCCCTGGGTCTGACATCACAGTACTCCTGTGAAAACCAGCCCATAGCCAGAGTTCCTAGGAAACTGTGATTTCTTCTATATACAGCAATGCTGTAGCATAGCTGTATATAGAACACGTGATCAGACTATTGCAGGTTCCAGTCCCCTAAGGGTACCATTAAATGCCATACAAAAAAGAAAAAAAATGTTTTAAAAATATATTAAAGTGAGATCCATCTTCACATTTCTCCCTGACTCCTGCTTGTAAGGGTCAAATCAATCAATTAAAAGCAAGACAGGAACAGTTTAAATCCCAGGATGATAAGAGAGTTACACAACTCCCCTCACATTGCCTATTCCTACTACTTGTATGAGCTGTGCGCTGAGTATCTAGTGTTTTCCTATGGAAAGTTGCTTCACACATTCTATGGTTCCTTATTTTTTCTTACAAGCAGGAGGTAGGGGAGAGTGATCTGAAGATGCATCACAAAGGAATGCACTAGACAATTTAAACAGCTGATAGTATAGCAGAGTAAAGCTGGTGTCACACACAGCGACAACGACAATGACGTCGCTGATACGTTATCATTTTCTGTGACGTTGCAGCGACGTCCCGTCGCTGTCGCTGTGTGTGACATCCAGCAACGACCTGGCCCCTGCTGTGAGGTCGCCGGTCGTTGCTGAATGTCCAGCTTCATTTTTTGGTCGTCACTCTCCCGCTGTGACACACACATCGCTGTGTGTGACAGCGAGAGAGCGACGAAATGAAGCGAGCAGGGAGCAGGAGCCGGCGTCTGGCAGCTGCGGAAAGCTGTAACCAGCGTAAACATCGGGTAACCAAGGGAAGACCTTTCCCTGGTTACCCGATATTTACCTTCGTTACCAGCCTCCGCCCTTGCTGCCAGCGCCGGCTCCTGCTCTGTGCACATGTGGCTGCAGTACACATCGGGTAATTAACCCGATGTATACTGTAGCAAGGAGAGCAAGGAGCCAGCGCTAAGCAGTGTGCGCGGCTCCCTGCTCTCTGCACTGTGACATGTAGCTGCAGTACACATCGGGTTAATTAACCCGATGTGTACTGTACCTAGGAGAGCAAGGAGCCAGCGCTAAGCGCGGCTCCCTGCTCTCTGCACATGTAGCACAGCGACGTTATGATCGCTGCTGCGTCGCTGTGTTTGACAGCTAAGCAGCGATCATAACAGCGACTTACAAGGTTGCTGTTACGTCACAGAAAATGGTGACGTAACAGCGACGTCGTTGTCGCTGTCGCTTAGTGTGAACCCAGCTTAAGGCGGGCTTTTCACGCTGCAACATCGCTTGCATTTGCTAGCGATGTCGAGCACGATAGCACCCGCCCCCGTCGCACGGCCGATATGTGGTGATCGCTGCCGTAGTGAACATTATCACTACGGCAGCGTCACACGCACATACCTGCTCTGCTACGTCGCTGTAACCGGCGAACTGCCTCCTTTCTAAGGGGACGGTTCGTTCAGCGTCACAGCGACGTCACAGAAGCATCACTGAACCGCCGCCCAATAGAAAAGGAGGGGAGGAGATGAGAGGCCGGAACATGCCGCAAACCTCCTTCCTTCCTCCTTTTCCGGTGGACGCAGGTAAGGAGATGTTTGTCGTTCCAGCGGCGTCACACATAGCGATGTGTGCTGCCGCTGGAATGACAAACAACATCGTTACTGCAGCAGCACCGATATTATGGAAATGAACGACGTGTCAACGAGCAACGATTTTGCACCTTTTTGCGCTCGTTGATCGTTGCTCATTTGTTTTACATGCTGCGATGACGCTACCGGCGCCGGATGTGCGTAACTAACGACGTGACCCCGACGATATATCGGCAGCGATGTCGCAGCGTGTAAAGTACTCCTTAGGCATGTGATTTAGTGCTACATGTACAAAAAAGACAGACTACTTCTTTAAAAGATAAATTTATCTCATTCTAAAGCGGGCTTTACACGCTACGAGATCGCTACAGTGATCTCGTTGGGGTCACAATTTTTTTGACACACATCCGGCCGCTGTAGCGATCTTGTTGTGTGTGACTCCTAGGAGCGATTTTGGATCGTTGCAAAAACGTCCAAAATCGCTCCTCGTTGACATGGGGGTCCATTCTCAAATATCGCTGCTGTCGCGTGGGCGACGTTGATCCTCGTCCCTGCGGCAGCACACATCGCTACGTGTGATGCCGCAGGAACGAGGAACCTCTCCTTACCTGCTACACGCCAGCAATGAGGAAGGAAGAAGGTGGGCGGGATGTTCGTCCCGCTCATCTCCGCCCCTCCGCTTTGATTGGCCGGCCGCTTAGTGATGTTGCGGTCACGTCGCTGTGATGCCGAACGTCCCTCCCCCTTGAGAGAGGTATTGTTCGGCAGTCACAGCGTCGCCGCCGACCAGGTAAGTGCGTGTGACGCTGTTGTAGCAATAATGTTCGCAGCGGCAGCGATCACCAAATATCGGCATAATGATAGGGGCGGGTGCTATCACGCTCGCCATCGCTAGCATCGGCTAGGAATGTCGCAGCGTGTAAAGCCCGCTTAAGAAATGATAAGTATGTTAGAAACCAGTAAACATTTTCCAAGGGTACTACTGTATGTGCCATTTTAAATAAAGTACTAGTAATGTACTATGTTTCTTATATATTATGTGTTGTTTAACCAATTTAAGCCCAGTGCAGTGACGGACAGCAGCTACTGACATAACAGAGATTATGGCATATAAAATGGCCCTTATAAAATGTTAATACAGGTGTGAATGTGGTTTCATGCAATTCATTTCATTTCGTTTTCTGCTGAGAGAGGAGGCTTTATGTGAGCTAGCCTAATTGCAACAATGAGCAAAATTAAATGGCTCATTGTGTTTTTATACAATTCCTCCCACAATCTCTTTCGCTTTACTATTGAATTAGTAATTACAGTGTTGAGACTGCTAATCTGCGGATTTGCTTTGTGATCATTTCCAGGCACTGTTTTTAATGCTGAACGAAAAAGGAATAGTGGCATTACTGGCAGGTCGTATCCAATTGGTCAGCAGAGCCTTAAGCTGGGGTCACACATAACGACAACAACAACGACGTCGCTGCAACGTCACCATATTCTGTGACGTAGCAGCGACCATAGATGATCGTTAGTAAGCTGTCAAACATGTTATAAAAAGCAGCGACGGAGCAGCGATCATAGCGACGTCGACGGTCGTTGTGTGGTTTCAGACGTAGCGTAGCGTCCCTGCTGCGGTGTCAAACAAAAGGATTATCAGCTTATCAGCATGGCGCAGCGGGATAGCAGCGTTCAAAAAATGACCTGGAGCATTCAGGAGCGAGCAGCGATTTCGCAGCAGGGGTCTGATCGTTGTTATGTGTCACACATAGCGACGTCGCTGTTGAGGTCGCTGCAACGTCACAGAATATGGTGACGTTGCAGCGACGTCGTTGTCGTTATGTGTGACACCAGCTTTATTCTGGAGGCCATCTAGAGATCATACACTGAGCATACCACAATGAAACAGTGTAAAGTGAATCACTGTATCACTGAAGTACGCAAGGCTTTAGTGCTGGAGTATTATGCTATTATCCATACGGACTCTAGCTGTAAATATGACATGTTTGGTATTATAGGAGTGAATGATAATAGTCATTTTAGGAATAATAGTGCAGAAAAATGTTCCTATACTACATATTCTACTTTCAACCAACACTTTGTAAATACAAAAATTACATTGACATTCATATTATCACCATTATAAAAGTGAGGGTACAAATTGTATCTACAGTCCTATACATACACTGCAGATCAAAATCAGTGAACAACATACAATTTCCTAAATGTTTAAGTCATTATGTAGTCCCATGTGATTATATACTAACATGAGTATACTAGCAGTATTTTAAGCTCATTTTATAAATTGAATTTATTGTAAAGCACATAATAAAAATGTAAATGGCATAAATGAAAAAGAAGACTGATCAAAATTAGAGAACACTTTCAGATATCTGCAAGTTATTGGTGTTAATCTGGCACCTATTGCTAATTTCCTTCAGACAAACCCTATGTATCTGGCAGCCTAACTTTCCCATTTGCACTGACTTTGGAAAAATGGTGTGCCATTCCAAAGTGACTGAAACCCTCCAGCAGCAGGTTGTCCAGATGAAAGCCAAAGGGGTGACCCTATCAGCCATAGCAAGAGAAGCTGGTCATTCCAAGTCTGTGATTTTGAGAATATTGTATTTTTACAACATCACAAACTCTTTCAATTCCCCCAAGAAAGCTAGTCGCCCTCAAAAGACAAATGGATGCGAGGACAGGATAATGTGGAGAATGTGCATGGGAAATCATTTCAACACTGCAGCTGGAATTGCTCTGTAGTTCAGCACTGAACAAGGTAAGGATCTGTCTCGTCATACAGTGTCAACAACGTTGAAGAGCATTTGGACTGAAAGCCCACTTTACAGTAACCTAACCTCTCATTAGCAGAAAGAATCAAAATGACCCTGTTGTGTGGACAGAGGAGAAGTGCTCCACAGTTCATTATAGTGATGATGAAAGCAAGTTTAATTTATTTGGGTCTGATGGGAAACATTATGTTTGTCGACAAACTGGGGAAAAACTGAACCTAAAGTGTGTTAAGAAGTCAGTGAAAGGTGGTGGAGGACATGTCATGGTTTGGGGAATTTTTTCTGCAGCAGGAGTTGGACCTCTCATACAGCTACATGGCAGAGTGAATGCAAGTGTGGATCAGAACCTTCTTCAACAACACGTGGTTCCTTACTTGTGTTTATCACTCAATCAGCCAGCAATTTTCATACAGGACAATGCCCCCTGTCACACAGCAAAATGGGTAAAGCAGTTCCTTGAAACAGAAAACATTAAAACAATGAAATGGCCGCCCAAATTCCTGATCTAAACCAGATAGAAAACCTCTTGAAAATCATTGGTGACAAAGTTATCGCCAAGAAACCTACAACAGTCAAACAACTGTGGAAGAGACTGGAAGAAGAGAGGACCAAACTCACACCAGAGCAGTGTGAGAGACTAGTGATGTCCTTTGGCCGCAGAGGTGCTGAAGTCATTAAAAGCAAAAGTCTGTACATGTCCTACTGATTGGTGACTGTTGTTACCTTCATAAAATGTAGTTATCTTTCTCTGTGCTACAGTCCTTGTTGTTCTCTAATTATGATCATCACGTTTAGGGCAAAATAAACGTTTAATGTTGATAAACTTTGGTTCATTTGTAAAACAAAGTTCTAGTGGCATGGTGTACCCCTTACAAAAAAAAAAATCTTCAAATGTTGATCGATGTAGATTACATTAATTTTTGAAAAAAGGAAGTGATCATACATTGTTCTCTAATTTTGATGTACGGTATATATTGCTCAACTGAAAACCCAGACTTTACGAAGCATGCACGGTCCAAACAGGTATTAATATACTGTATTTATACAGTGCCTACAAGTAGTATTCAACCCCCTGCAGATTTAGCAGGTTTGATAAGATGCAAATAAGTTAGAGCCTGCAAACTTCAAACAAGAGCAGGATTTATTAACAGATGCATAAATCTTACAAACCAACAAGTTATGTTGCTCAGTTAAATTTTAATACATTTTCAACATAAAAGTGAGGGTCAATTTTTATTCAACCCCTAGGTTTAATATTTTGTGGAATTACCCTTGTTTGCAATTACAGCTAATAATCGTCTTTTATAAGACCTGATCAGGCCGGCACAGGTCTCTGGAGTTATCTTGGCCCACTCCTCCATGCAGATCTTCTCCAAGTTATCTAGGTTCTTTGGGTGTCTCATGTGGACTTTAATCTTGAGCTCCTTCCACAAGTTTTCAATTGGGTTAAGGTCAGGAGACTGACTAGGCCACTGCAACACCTTGATTTTATCCCTCTTGAACCAGGCCTTGGTTTTCTTGGCTGTGTGCTTTGGGTCGTTGTCTTGTTGGAAGATGAAATGACAACCCATCTTAAGATCCTTGATGGCAGAGAGATTAATAGAAGAGGGTTTCTATACCGCGCCAAAGATCACAAGTCTGCGTGTCAGATTAATGAGGCTTTATTAAATCATAGGTCTACGCATTTCAGGAGCTCTGCCCCCTTCCTCAGGACCATAGAATAGACCACATCAAATCACAGATTTGATGTGGTCTATTCTATGGTCCTGAGGAAGGGGGCAGAGCTCCTGAAACGCGTAGACCTATGATTTAATAAAGCCTCATTAATCTGACACCCAGACTTGTGATCTTTGGCGCGGTATAGAAACCCTCTTCTATTATTCTCTCTGTTATCAGCCACTGGGTTGCCGCTGCCTTGATCCATTTCTACATGCGATTACAGTAGTTGTGACTTTCACAACTGCAGTTGGTGAGTATTTTTGCTCCCCCCTCCGTTGCCCTGTGCCTATAAGGGTAAGACCCTATTGCGCTTTTTTTTCCACAGTTCTCTTTCGTTTAAGATCCTTGATGGAGGAGCGGAGGTTCTTGGACAAAATCTCCAGGTAGGCCATGCTATCCATCTTCCCATGGATACGGACCAGATGGCCAGGCCCCTTGGCTGAGAAACAGCCCCACAGCATGATGCTGCCACCACCATGCTTGACTGTAGGGATGGTATTCTTGGGGTCGTATGCAGTGCCATCCAGTCTCCAAACGTCACGTGTGTGGTTGGCACCAAAGATCTCGAGCTTGGTCTCATCAGACCAGAGAACCTTGAACCAGTCTGTCTCAGAGTCCTCCAAGTGATCATGAGCAAACTGTAGACGAGCCTTGACATGACGCTTTGAATGTAAAGGTACCTTACGGGCTCGTCTGGAACGGAGACCATTGCGGTGGAGTACGTTACTTATGGTATTGACTGAAAACAATGTCCCCACTGCCATGAGATCTTCCCAGAGCCCCTTCCTTGTTGTCCTTGGGTTAGCCTTGACTCTTCGGACAAGCCTGGCCTCGGCACGGGTGGAAACTTTCAAAGGCTGTCCAGGCCGTGGAAGGCTAACAGTAGTTCCATAAGCCTTCAACCTCCGGATGATGCTCCCAACAGTGGAGACAGGTAGGTCCAACTCCTTGGAAAGGGTTTTGTACCCCTTGCCAGCCTTGTGACCCTCCACGATCTTGTCTCTGATGGCCTTGGAATGCTCCTTTGTCTTTCCCATGTTGACCAAGTATGAGTGCTGTTCACAAGTTTGGGGAGGGTCTTAATTAGTCAGAAAAGGCTGGAAAAAGAAATAATTAATCCAAACATGTGAAGCTCATTGTTCTTTGTGCCTGAAATACTTCTTAATACTTTAGGGGAACCAAATAGAATTCTAGTGGATTGAGGGGTTGAATAATAAATGACACTCTGAATAAACTTTTCACAATTTAAAAAAAAAAAAAAAAAAAAGAAATAACATTAATAACATTCTTTTTTGCTGCAGTGCATTTCACACATCCAGGCTGATCTACAGTCCAAATGTCACAATGCCAAGTTAATTCCGAATGTGTAAACCTGCTAAATCTGCAGGGGGTTGAATACTACTTGTAGGCACTGTATGCTGAGGAGTAGTTTCCCTCTTCTATCACAAAATCAAGACACTTTACCATAGACTTCCTTCAATTATGAGCATCTATTAAAGGTTAGAAAGATGAAGAGTAAATCCACTCTTTACTCGGACTTTGAGAGAAAGTCCTATACTCTAAAGGAATTTCGAAATATATACCTTATAATGATGTTTGGCAGAAATTCCAGCTGGTCAACTTAGGGGAATTCCTTATGGTAAATCTGTCAGGGAATTTGTGCTGTGAACCACAGGCAAAATAGATCATGAACAAGTTCCCTGATTTCTTGTGTATCTGTTTTACTCTTAAATGTTCCAGCTTTTCAGACAAAACATAGTTTAAAACGGGACCATGAACAAGGAGAACATTCATCTACTCTGGTCCTCTCTTCATGGACTTCTCTCAACTTGGCTTGGCTTGTAGGTTTCTCTGCATACATAAATAAGGACAGACCTGTCAATGAAGCCCAGCCAAATGAGGAAAGCCGGGGAAGACCTACCCAAAAGCTGCAGCATTTCTGAGTGTAATAGAAGTGTAAGTAATGAGATATCCTGTCACTGATTTTGGCTGCCCTTTAATGAAAAGGGTGCTAGCCTTTCAAGGGCTTTTCCACAAAAGGAGAACTTGCATAGTTTACAGAACTGTTATGTTGTGTCCATGGACTACTATGCGGCATTACAAACTGCTTAAAATATCAACAGAATCTAACAAAAAGAATTACCATGCTCATCTGGAAACCTCTGCTACAAGATGTTCTCCCATTAAAGCAATGTTAGAGAATTTTGTTCATAGCTCTGGGGGCACACATAATGGCTGAAGTTCTGTAGTAAGAAGCCACAGTCTCCATGCTCCTTATAACAATGTCTATCGCACATATGTCACACTCTGGCCCGCAGCACAAATCTGGCCCGCAGGTGAGTATATTTGGCCCGCGATGATGGGCAGGTCTTCCAAGGATATTTGGCCACCGACAGAGTGTGTGTCACCCGCCCAGCATCATAATTTCACCCAGCACCGCACTTTCAACTATATTGGCACCCTAGTTGCCGATACAACTGAAAGCAATGATAGAGGAGAAAGTGTCATCTGACGCTGGCGTGATAATTTCATTACAAGTGCCAGCTGTACCAAGATGTGCAGAAGATCTGAAGAACCCATGAAGAGACTGGAGCAGCGGGGAACAGGCAGGGGTGTTTATTTTTTTTTAAAGTGGGGCCTATGTGACGGGATTGTACAACAGAGCAAAGGATGAACGAGGCCGAGGGACGATCCAACAGGTTTATTCACAAGAACACTGGAACAGCACACGATAAGTCCACGTAAAACAGATTCGGGGGCCCTTCCCGACAATCCTTGGACCAGATAACAAAGCAATCGTCCTTACAGTAGTCCAAAGAGTTCCACACAATCCCACGGGCCGCCACACAGGCCTAGCTCCGTCCGTGTCCACAGCCACCCAGGCTGGGGCTCCTTCTTCTCTTTAGTTTCAGCTCACTCTGAAGTTACAAAAAGGGAAATGCATTGTCTGTGCTGCTTGACCAGCCCACCATGTTTGTTCAGGGGGTAGGGGTCACACATCCTATCATCAATGGTTTGGTCCATCACAGGGCTCCAATATGTCTGCCAGCCACAGTAGATGAAGGGATCCCCTGCTGTGCAGAACAATGACTATTCCTTCACTGGCCAATGCAATTACAGACTAGATACACAACTCTGGATAGAAGACAACAGGCTATTTACATAATCACATTAGATGCCAAGACTACAATTGTATGAGAAAGACACATTGAGACCAGTAGCTCCTCCAAGAAAATACATGAATTACAACTAATACAACCAGGGAAATATACATATCATGACATAGTATCACAGCATATACAGTGAGAGGGTAAATTACATCTTCACAATCCCTCCCCCTCCCAACTTGTGTACGTACTAGGGACCTCTACAGGTCACTGGTTAAGTACACACAGGCAGAGCGTTACTTACATGTGGCTTCATGCAGCCACGAATTGGCATCGTAGCTCTCCCACATCATTGCCCAGGAGAACAGCTGCAGGCAGATCACCCATCACCCCAACCACACATCGCCTGACCCCAAAACCAAAGTTCAGATCCACAGTGGCTGTGGGAATAGTCCTCCATTGTCCACCAGCCAGTTCAATGACAATCCCAGGTCCTCTATGGATTGCCTCAGGCCGAACCACTCGGGGATCAGCCAGTGTGAGGAAAGCACCCGAGTCACAAAATCCAACAAGTCTCTGTCCATCCAGCACAACCTCCTGCAAGTGCTTACCTCGATGAGCAGAAGTCGTCATAACTGCGGGTTGCACCCCGTAAACTCCTGGTGGTGCAACATGGGGGGCTGAGTCACTAGCCCAGTCCTCACATAGCGGTGCCACATCTTCCTCCATGGCACTGGGCTGTAAATAATTAACAATCCGATTGGGTGCAGGATCAGTCCTCATTTGAACAGCTGGGCAGGAGACTTGCCGATGCCCTGGCTGTCCACATTGATAGCATCTGAGCTGGGTCTCCCTCCATCCAAGGCGTCCTCTTGGGTAAGGGGTAGGGGAACTTGGAGGCCGGCTCCCACCTGAAGGTGCTGTAGGGGTTTGAGGATGATTCCTCAATGGGCTGACTGGGCATGAGTCCTGCAAATGCCCGGGATGCCTACAAAGATAACACCTGCGCTCTGTTACTTCCTCTCCCCGGCGTATTCCAGAAAGTGCAGTAGAAGCAACTGGAGGCACATTAACACGGGTATCAACATGTGGTGGCTTAGAGGAACGGGGAACAATGGGGACAGAATAACTAGGGGCATCCGGTGTTGTGGAGCTGTTAGGCGTCTCTCCATCCTCCAACAGAACCCTCCACTGAGGCTTGATAGTGAGCACCTCATCAGCTAGAGCAGCAGCTTCCTCCACTGTCGCTGGTTTTCTCTCACGCACCCATTCCCGGATCTCAGCGGGGCACTGGGCAAAGAATTGTTCTTTTAGGATGACCTGGAGGAAGGTCTTCCAAGATAAGGTCTCCTCTGCCTCCAGCCAGCGATTACATATTTGTTTGAGTCTATGAGCATATATCTTAAAAGACACTTCCCCATCACAGGCTAAAGCACGGAACTGAGTCCTGTAAGTGTCTGGCGTTACAGCATAATGTTCTAGAATAATCTCCGCATACTCACAGTTCCACCGAGGGTCCATAGCTCTATAGGCTTCAGCAGCTCCCCCCTCTAGGAGCCCAACCAGATGCCGGACACGCTCCCTGTCCGGGACTTCCATTAATCGACACTGATGCTCAAAGGCCTGGAAGAAGCCCTCAATGTCGCCTGCAGCCTCATTAAACAGCTTAAAGTCTTTGCGGGACACACTGGGAAGTTCCCTCATGGTGGGTGATGGGGTTACAGTCTGTCTGGAACCTCTCGCGGCTTCCACAGCGAGCTGCTTATCCAGCAATGCCATCTCCTCCATCCTGCGCTCCTTCTCTTTAGCTCCACGCATGACCTCCATCTTATATTCTATGGTGGTCTCCTCTCCCAGCAAGGCCATCTCCTCCTCGTACCACACAACCCACTGACTTTTTTGGGTATTTACCTCCGGCTGCCGTCTTTCTTTCGTTTGCTGTGAGGATCCTTCCTCCACGTAATTTTGCGAGCAGACTCCTTCTAGCGCCTCAATCAGCTGCTCCTTGGAGAGTCCTTTGAAACGAACTCCTACTTCACGGGCCTTTGATTGCAGGCTCCCCAAAGTCCAGGTCTTGTACTCTGCAGTGCTGGTTCCTGATGTTGAGCCATTGTCCTCCATTCCTTCTGCTCTGATCCCACCGCTGCCAACCAGTTTGTGACGGGAGTGTACAACAGAGCAAAGGATGGACGAGGCCGAGGGACGATCCAACAGGTTTATTCACAAGAACACTGGAACAGCACACGATAAGTCCACGTAAAACAGATTCGGGGGCCCTTCCCGACAATCCTTGGACCAGATAACAAAGCAATCGTCCTTACAGTAGTCCAAAGAGTTCCACACAATCCCACGGGCCGCCACACAGGCCTAGCTCCGTCCGTGTCCACAGCCACCCAGGCTGGGGCTCCTTCTTCTCTTTAGTTTCAGCTCACTCTGAAGTTACAAAAAGGGAAATGCATTGTCTGTGCTGCTTGACCAGCCCACCATGTTTGTTCAGGGGGTAGGGGTCACACATCCTATCATCAATGGTTTGGTCCATCACAGGGCTCCAATATGTCTGCCAGCCACAGTAGATGAAGGGATCCCCTGCTGTGCAGAACAATGACTATTCCTTCACTGGCCAATGCAATTACAGACTAGATACACAACTCTGGATAGAAGACAACAGGCTATTTACATAATCACATTAGATGCCAAGACTACAATTGTATGAGAGAGACACATTGAGACCAGTAGCTCCTCCAAGAAAATACATGAATTACAACTAATACAACCAGGGAAATATACATATCATGACATAGTATCACAGCATATACAGTGAGAGGGTAAATTACATCTTCACAGCCTATTATACTGTATGGAGAACTATGTGGGGCCTATTATATGTACGGACCACTTTGTGGGCCCATTATACTGTATGGTGCACTGTCTGGCCATTATACTGTATGAAGCAGTATTGGTGCTATTATACTCTACTGAGCACTTTGTGAGGCACATTATACTGTATAGTGCACTATGTAAGGCCATTATACTGTGTGGAACACTATGAGAGGCCATAATACTCTATGGAGCACCATGTGCAGCCATTATGCTGTACGAAGCACTATGTGCGGTCCTTATGCTGTCTGGACCACTATGTGAGGTTATTATACTATACAGAGCACTGTGGGGTGCCCAATATAATGTATGGAGCATTATGGAGTGCTCAATATACTGTATGGAGCACTATGTGGGGCCCTTTATACTGTATGAAGCACTATGTGTGGCTATTATACTGTATGGAGCATTGTGTCGGGCTATTATTATGTTCGGAACACTGTGGGGTGCCCAATATACTATTTGGAGCACTATGTGGGGCTAGTATGCTGTATAGGACACTATGTTGGTCCATTATAGTGTATGGAGCACAATTTGGCGCTATTATATTGTACTGTGCCCTATGTGGGGCCATTATACTTTATGGGACACTATGTGTGGCTATTATACTCTATTGAGCACTTTGAGGGGCCATTATACTATATGGAGCACCATGTGCAACCATTATGCTGTATGGAGCACTATGTGTGGTCCTTATGCTGTATAGACCACTATATGAGGCTATTATACTATGTGGAGCACTGTGGGGTGCCCAATATACTGTATGGAGCATTATGGGGTGCTCAATATACTGCATGGAGCACTAAGTTGGGCTATTATGCTTTATGGAGCACTATCTGGGGCCCATTATACTGTATGAAGCACTATGTGTGGCCGTTATTCTGTATGGAGCATTGTGTGGGGCTGTTATTCTGTACGGATCACTGTGGGGTGCCCAATATACTATATGGAGCACTATGTGGAGCCATTATACTGTATGCCAGGCAATGCAGGGCCCAGTTAGAGTGTATGGAGGATTATGTAGGCCCATTATACTGTATGGAGCACTTTTTGAGACAGTTATAATGCATGAAGGGCTATGTGGGGATTACAGTTGGAGAATCATACTGTAATGGGGTCACTATTCTTTGTCGGGGGTATTGAGAGCGTTCAATAGGGTCATCATCCCGTGTGTATGGAGGGTACCTTGGAGGAATTTCTTTGCATCATACTTTATCATCTGTATTATTCAAGGTTTTTATGCTTTATTACATATTTAAATTAGACTATTGGGCCATATGCTTTTTACTGCTTTTACATAACATTTATTATTCCAATATTTTATTGTAAGATTTAATAATTAAAATGTACTTTCTTCATTGGACAACCTGTTAAGTTTTTTCCATATCAAAAAGTTCATTGATATATTTGATGAGTAAAAACTTCCTCAATTGTAGAATTATTTTTTTTTAATAAATATCAAGGTTGACCTGAGACTTTGTACAAGCTTTTCATTTTGGCCAACTGGAGGTTGAATACTGCAAAATAATACTTTGACAGCCATCATATTGAATAAGCAAGTATTTTTTTTTCTATTAAGACTGCATGTCTCAGGTGATAGGGACAAGCTGGGGGCCCAGACCTGACTATCATCAAGTGTACCTCTGGGTTGAGAGTCAACTCAGGGTGCTGCCTAGTCTGAGGGCCAGCTTAGGGGTCCCTATCTAGTCACATCCTAGTCCCCAGTGTGACAGCATTTAAGAAGAAAATTATTTTCAATGCATTGAATTTCATATCTACAGTTTGTGGTTTTTTATAAAATGGGATTTGGAAACATATTTGTTGTGAATACGTTTTCCAGTTTGGGGCTCCCTCTTGTGGTCAGTGCTGGCGGTGCAGTTGATGTGTGGAGTGAAAGACACACACCTGTGGAGGACTGGCAATAAGGGTCAGATTGGGCAGATTGGGCTATTTAACTGAGTAGTTTTCTCTTGTTACTTGCCGATGGTCAATGTCTCCTGTATAATATAGCACCTTGAGATTTTCATAGTTATGGCATCTGCATGCGAAGCAGAAGGGGCACTGGGCGCACTTACCATTATATCTTGTATTGGAGAGAGGTTGCAGCACCATTCATAGGTACCACGCAATGTACGGATGCACTACTAAACAAGCAATTGGAATGGGTGCTGTATTGAGATCCTGAAAGTTGCTGTGAAGTGTTTGCTTTCTTAACCAATGAAAAAAATTGTGCAATCATCTCTTCTGTAGTCTTCCGGAACTTTGGGTCTTGTTCAGCATAACAGTTCATTCCTTCATTTAAAAAAAAATGCTTGGCTTGTCATTTACTGGCCGTGTACAACTTGATGAATTTGTTTAAAGTGAATCACCCCGAAACACTTTGTCTGCAAATTGGGGATCTGATCTGGCATAAATCCTTGGTCATATGAAAAGGCTCGTTAAAGGGTCAATTTTGACTTTTAATATTGCTACTTCCAATAGGTGGTGCTAGAGTTCCCCTCCTTCCTCCCTGGAGAGACAAATTCAAGTATTTCCCAGAGGGGCATTGCAGCTATAAGACCCCTTACTGGCTGCCAGACCGGTTTGTCTGAACTCTGCAAGGAGAAACGTTTTCCCCTTAGACCCCACTATAGCTTCTCATACAGCCAGATCAGATCCCATACTTTGCACTGACGAGGGGCAATCACCCCGAAACACCGTGTCTGCGAATTGGGGTTCTGATCTGGCATAAATCCTTAAGGCCCTGTCACACACAGAGATAAATCTGCGGCAGATCTGTGGTTGCAGTGAAATTGTGGAAATCAGTGCCAGGTTTGTGGCTGTGTACAAATGGAACAATATGTCCATGATTTCACTGCAACCACAGATCTGCCAAAGATTTATCTCTGCGTGTGATGGGGCCTTTAGTTATATGAAAAGGCTCGTTAAAGGGTCACTTTTGACTTTCAGGATTGCTACTTCCAATAGGTGACGCTAGATCTCGTCTCCTTCCTCTCTGGAGAGACAATTTGCAAAAAAAAAAAAAACAGATTTATGAGAATCTGAATTTTTTTTGTAAAATCTGAGTCTAAAATGAATTTGTCTTTTAAAAACTCGCTCATCTATTGTATGTAGATTTATATACAGTATATATAACATTTTTTTTTTTTTTGCTTGCTCTTTTAATTTTAGCATTCAACAACCTCCTTATTCTGAAGAGGAATATATAATCAGAAAACATACATGTACATTAGTTTATAATAATCATATGAACATACCTTTTACAGGTTCATATTATATATTTTTTATGCCAATACTGACAAAAATCTTGAAGCTTTGCTGTACAGACTGAAACAGATGAGTTAAACTGATAATCTATGATATCTCTCTGTCTATTGACTTTGTCAATATTAAAATACACATCTTGCTGCATTGTCTATCCAATATACAGTTAGGTCCAGAAATATTTGGACAGTGACACAAGTTTTGTTATTTTAGCTGTTTACAAAAACATGTTCAGAAATACAATTATATATATAATATGGGCTGAAAGTGCACACTCCCAGCTGCAATATGAGAGTTTTCACATCCAAATCGGAGAAAGGGTTTAGGAATCATAGCTCTGTAATGCATAGCCTCCTCTTTTTCAAGGGACCAAAAGTAATTGGACAAGGGACTCTAAGGGTTGCAATTAACATTGAAGGCGTCTCCCTCGTTAACCTGTAATCAATGAAGTAGTTAAAAGGTCTGGGGTTGATTACAGGTGTGTGGTTTTGCATTTTGAAGCTGTTGCTGTGACCAGACAACATGCGGTCTAAGGAACTCTCAATTGAGGTGAAGCAGAACATCCTGAGGCTGAAAAAAAAGAAAAAATCCATCAGAGAGATAGCAGACATGCTTGGAGTAGCAAAATCAACAGTCGGGTACATTCTGAGAAAAATGGAATTGACTGGTGAGCTTGGGAACTCAAAAAGGCCTGGGCGTCCACGGATGACAACAGTGGTGGATGATCGCCGCATACTTTCTTTGGTGAAGAAGAACCCATTCACAACATCAACTGAAGTCCAGAACACTCTCAGTGAAGTAGGTGTATCTGTCTCTAAGTCAACAGTAAAGAGAAGACTCCATGAAAGTAAATACAAAGGGTTCACATCTAGATGCAAACCATTCATCAATTCCAAAAATAGACAGGCCAGAGTTAAATTTGCTGAAAAACACCTCACGAAGCCAGCTCAGTTCTGGAAAAGTATTCTATTGACAGATGAGGCCAAGATCAACCTGTACCAGAATGATGGGAAGAAAAAAGTTTGGAGAAGAAAGGGAACGGCACATGATCCAAGGCACACCACATCCTCTGTAAAACATGGTGGAGGCAACGTGATGGCATGGGCATGCATGGCTTTCAATGGCACTGGGTCACTTGTGTTTATTGATGACATAACAGCAGACAAGAGTACCCGGATGAATTCTGAAGTGTACCGGGATATACTTTCAGCCCAGATTCAGCCAAATGCCACAAAGTTGATCAGACGGCGCTTCATAGAACAGATGGACAATGACCCCAAGCATACAGCCAAAGCTACCCAGGAGTTCATGAGTGCAAAAAAGTGGAACATTCTGCAATGGCCAAGTCAATCACCAGATCTTAACCCAATTGAGCATGCATTTCACTTGCTCAAATCCAGACTTAAGACGGAAAGACCCACAAACAAGCAAGACCTGAATGCTGCGGCTGTAAAGGCCTGGCAAAGCATTAAGATGGAGGAAACCCAGCGTTTGGTGATGTCCATGGGTTCCAGACTTAAGGCAGTGATTGCCTCCAAAGGATTCGCAACAAAATATTGAAACTAAAATTTTTTTTTGGGGTTTGGTTTATTTGTCCAATTACTTTTGACCTCCTAAAATGTGGAGTGTTTGTAAAGAAATGTGTACAATTCCTACAATTTCTATCAGATATTTTTGTTCAAACCTTCAAATTAAACGTTACAATCTGCACTTGAATTCTGTTGTGGAGGTTTCATTTCAAATCCAATGTGGTGGCATGCAGAGCCCAACTCGCGAAAATTGTGTCACTGTCCAAATATTTCTGGACCTAACTGTATACAAAATCATAACACATTATTTCTCTTTTATTTGCAGATGTGTCATCCTGAGATGACAATTTAAAAAAAATTACATTATTCTGTGATGCTGTCTGGAGATGTTTATGCTGTATGTGGCTGAAGTGGCTGTGTGGTGATTTGCACGCTTACCATTACTGCATATAAAGATGTCTGTGGACTTCAGGCCGATCTCAGACAGCTATGTACACACTGGCCGCTGGTCTCCCGACCCAAGCCTGATAGCTCCATAGAAATATATAAAGCTGTCATGCTCAGGTCGTGAGAGCCACAATCAGTCCATGCTTCAGGCCTCCTTCACACGTCCGTGTCTCCGTGTTTGGTCCGTTTCCTCACGTACCGGAGACATGCGCACACGTAGACCCATTAAAATCAATGGGTCTGCGCACACATGCGTGCTTTGCTATGGACCGTGTGTACGTGCGGAGCATACGTGTGCCCATGTGCTCCACTCGTAGACATTTCCGTTTTTCTCCGGTGTCACGTGAGTCACACGGCCCGCACACGGACCACACGGAGGTGATCCATGTGACACGCACCGGAGAAAACACAGGTGTTTGTAAAAAAAAAAAAAATCTATACTCACCTTCTCCAGCACTGCAGTCTCTGCCGCTGCTGTCACTTGATTCCGACCCCGACCCCCGCTCATTATGATCATTGCATATTCACTCCACTGCGGGCAGAAGCAGCAGCGGGGAGTCGGCAGGACCGGAGACCGAAGATCAGCACCACAGACAGCAACGCCAGGGACGGGTGAGCAGAAAGTTTCCGTTCTGCGTGTGTTATCATGGATAACACACGGAGAACACATGTGTGCCATAAAAATGGCACATGGAGGACAATACGCACCTTTGACACGTCCGTGAAAAACGTGCATGATTTTCACGGACGTGTGAAAGAGGCCTTAAGGGTGCTTTACACGCTGCGACATCGCTAACAATATATCGTCGGTGGTCACAATGTTTGTGACGCACATCCGGCGTCGGTAGCGACATCGCAGCGTGTGACAGCTAGAAGCGATGATCAACGATCGCAAAAACGGCAAAAATCGTTGACACATCGCTCCAAATCATAATGTCGTTGGTGTTTCATTCCGCAGGTTGTTCGTCGTTCCTGCGTTACCACACATCGCTGTGTGTGACACCGCAGGAACGACAAACATCATCCTACCTGCGTCCATTGGAAAGGAGGAAGTAAGGAGGTGGGCGGCATTTTACGGCCGCTCATCTCCTCCGCTACTCTTCTATTGGGCTGCCGTTTTGTGACGCCGCTGTGACGCCGAACGCACCTGCCCCTTGAAGGAGGGATTGTTCGGCAGCAACAGCTATGTCGCTGAACAGGTATGTGCGTGTGATGCTGCCATAGCGATATTGTTCGCTACGGCAGCGATCACCACATGTCGCACGAACGACGGGGGCGGGTGCTGTCGCTCGTGACATCGCTAGCAACCGCTAGCGATGTCGCAGCGTGTAAAACACCCTTTAGTGAAAGGTAATGGTGGACACATCTGGACCCATAATTAAACCAAAATCAAATAGAGACAGCGGCTTAAATGTTAACAATGAACTAGCAATGTTTTAATGCTGAGATTCCATTATATCCTTTGTTATTCTGTTATTGTAGAGGGAACTCTGCATTTTTTGGGTAACAAATTAAAAACAAATTATCCAGAAAAAAAACCAAAAAAAATAAAAGCTGTAATTAACAAAATTAAGTTTTACAATAAATATATTTATTTAATTTTACATAGGAGGTCTTGAAAGGATCTTACCTGCACCCAATATTAACATGTTTCCATCAGCTGTACAATTTTTTTCTTGAGTAATTGAAATGGTTGTCCAGTGTTAAAAAAAAATACAAAAGCGTTTGCAGGTTTTTGAGAACCAGTGCCATGTTGTCCATTGACTGTGCGTAGTATTACTGCAAATCCCTATTCAAGTGAGTAGATCATGAAGGGGGTGTCTAGGTTTGGCACGAAAGTCTGCAGTCACTCTATGTGACTTCAGACTTGTGAATCCTCACAGCACGTATGAGGTACTTTGTCAGGATTCTCAGATTCCGTTAACCTAAAGGATGCAACATGCATACTTCTGGCCACATTCTGACTAGACGTGGCCAGACTTGCTTAATTCTCTTCTATTGAGCACGGCCGCACATGTCTAGTTGGAATGTGGTCAGGAGCATGCACATTGCATACTTTGGGTTACATGACCACCCACTCCCAACACTGAATTATCTTCACAGCATATACAATGTGTGCTGTGAGGATTCACAGGTCTGCAGTCATATAGAGAGACTGTAGACTGATGTGCGAAACCTGGGCAACCCCTTTAAGTGCAATACCAGGCACTGCCCATAGATAAACAAGGCACTGTTTCAGAAAATAAAACAAAACATTTTTTTCTCATATTTTACTTGAAAACAAAGTACCAAATAAAATAGAAGTAACACATTGACTATACAAAGATGAATGGTTCACCTTGTGGATGATAACAACATGGCGGAGATAGGTATTTCCATTTTGTTGACACTATATGGTCATCTATAATGATTTGCTGCCCCAAAATTAGAGACCTAAATATATAGAATGTTTTATTGTGTTAACAGGCTCAGACTAAGGACCACAGTGGGCGGAAACTAGTTGCTTGGGTTCCTGAATAAAACTGCATCCATTCTCTTCCATTGTTAGAGATATTTTTCATTATTTTTGTTGCTGCTTTTTGTCCCTTATTTGTTTAATGTAAACAATAAACGTAATTTTTTTTATATAATACTACAAGTGCTGGCTTCTATGCGGATCCACTTATATAATGTTTTACTGTGTTGTATAATTTGCAGCAATAACTTGTCATCCTGTGAACGGTTGTCTTTCTGATAGACACATACGGCATTGTAGACATTTTCGAGACATTCCGGTGAAGTTTGATGTTAAAAATGACTAAAATATTTCAACAAGATGTATTACATAATATGTAATTTTGGTGTTTACAAAATTTATCTTAGAGATACAGCTATAGAGACCATTTTGAATTTAAGTGAAATGTCACCAATAGAAAAGAATTGACTAAAATATGTCAATGACAATATGCAAGCAATTCTGTTGATACTGAGAAGACACTTCAACCTAGTTTCATAATAAGATATACCTATAATTTCCTTTTAATTTGTTATGGACTATGGGCCATTCATTTCTATAATAAAAAGTCTTGTAGAAAAGTCTATATTTTATAGTCTGCAGTTAAGGGTAGGAAGCAAAGCCGGACCCCCTCCAGCTACCTTTATTACTGGGCAGACCTCTCAAAGTTCTCTGCCTGATCATCCACCTTAGCTGTAATAACTCCCTGATCTCTGCTTGGTGAGATCCTTTGTGTGACTCACTAGTGTAATGACTTAGTCTCCCGCTCCAGTGGACACCCTAGGAACCTCAACGGATTAGTGCAGCCATGTTCTGAAAGCATCAGGAGACAATGCCGATGCTTTTCTCTCCTTTACAAAGAGACAAATTCTGAGTCATCCTTGACCTTTATAACAATGGCACCCCCAGCCTTGGTCTTCTGAGGGTGCTGTTGACGAGTTTCCGTAATGGACCTCTACTCCTCTAGACTGCAGCTTTGTCTTCTCCTGCAGACAAGTTTACAAACATACAGCCTGGTCCTTTTTTTTAGTGGCTTTGGGGCCACTAACCCTACCAACACTCCACTGGAGCAAAGTGGTCCTGCATACTTTCTGCCATGTGACCTATTCACACTTTGTAACATTAACCCCTCCACTTTCTTAGAGCACCAAATTTGTAACCAAATCAAGGCCACATATTGTGAATTCACTCATATTTTGAATCATATTATTTCCTTTAATTATGTCATGTCTTCAGAATTAAACACCCTCTATATAATTTTGGAACAGATAATTCACATAATAGATTATTTTATATATTGCTTTGTGCAATTACAGTAGAATATGTGAAAGTTAACTCAAACATTTTAAAGGGAGAACGTCGGCACAAAATGACTGTTCAAAGCAAGCACAGGTGCTCGGAGCACCGCAGCATGGCCAAGTAGTTTGGGACCCTCCTTACCTACTTGTTTTCCATTTATCTCCATCATTCTCTTCCATGATTGGCTTTTCAGAAGCCATACAAGGGTGGAAACAAGTAGATGAGACAGTGCTCTGAACTGTTGAGTGCATCAAGGGTGCACTGAGCACCTTGGCTTGGTTTGAACAGTCATTTTGTGCTGAGAGCCTCTTTGATACTAGCGGAAGTATTTACTTTGCCAATGTCTCTCTTCGGTAAATTAATTTTAACAACAAGATGGTAAAGCACAACTAATGTTCAGATCTTAGGTAATGATGAAGAGCTAATGAACACTGTAATCCCACTTGGTAATGTGTTTCATTACGGCAATGAAAAAAAATGAAACATGAAAATAATGACACTGGTGAAAAGCCAACTATATTTTGTCAATCAACTTGATAACTTACATTTTTACCTCATTAACTTTACGGATGATAAATAATTTCATAACAAAAGATTCGTTTTAAGGAAATGAATTTTTACAGCACCAAAGTTTGCATTGATTTGCACACACACATACGCACAAATATATTTTACCATTTTCCTATGAGTCAAGAATTCACAATTTATTTCCTTGGCATGCTTATTCTTATGTGTAACTTGTTTCCAATATCAGCGTACTTATTTTTTGTGACAGGTGGCAACATATGACTGATTAGCTTATAAAGATTTTTTATAACCCAGAGACGACACACAACTTGAAAACATTTAAATCTAATTCACTTTAGAGAATAATCTTTGGTTACTTCTTTTTTTATATTGGGGGCTGATAAAGTACAAAAAAAAAGTACTCCACTTAAAATTAGGATAAGATAGATTCATGGTCAGCTAGGTGTGTTTTCTACTACCATCACTACATAATGATACTGTAATGAGATTGGGCTCCATTGTTATCTGATAGATGATTAGAGTCAAGAGTGATATAGTATGTGGAGGAAGGTGGACTCTGCTTCACTTCCAGTAGTAATTTAATGGCACGTTTGACTTCAAACTATTGAGAATGTGTACACCTTAAAGGGAATCTGTCAGCAGGATTTTGCTACCTCATCTGAAAGTATCATGATGATTTAGGCAAAGAGACTCTAAATCCAATGATGCATCACTTAGATTACTAGGAGCAGCGGTTCTAATACAATCATCATTTTTAGATTTAGCAATGCAGCAGAGTTGAGAAAGCTGCCCCCGCCCACACCAGTGAGGTGTTAATCAAAGGAGGGGCATGTCAGACAACATGGCACAAGTCAGCAAGTCACAGCAATGATAAGTCCCTGTTGCTTAAACAAACATTGCAAATAAACAACAGCATGGACCTTGACAAGAGAGGTATCCCTAATTTTTTTTGTTTTAATCCTAACAGCAGTGTCCCCCAACTCCAGTCCTGAAGAGCCACCAACAGTGCATATTTTCAAGAATTCCTTAGTATTACATGTGACGGTAATTAAATTAAGACCTGTCCAATACTAAGGAAATCCTGAAAACATGCACGGTTGGTGGCTTTTGAAGATTGGAAATGGGCAACACTGCCTTACAGCATGCTGTCTTCGGATTACATAGCAAAAACCTGCTGAGATTCACTTTAAAGTGTTTGTCCACTACTCAAACAACCCCTTCTCAATCAGAGTGTTTTCCCCATTAAAATAAAAACATTTTATACTCACCTTCAGTGCCAGCGCTATTCTAGCGGTGTCAGCTCTCACCCTCTTGGGACTCACATGAAATAATTATGTCAAGTGAGCCCTGTGCCGAATCAGCACTGTCTTCTCCTGTATCAAACATCAATAGGAAGAGGGCAGCCAGTCGTAGGTCTGACTTCCTCTTGATGTTTGGTTCTTCCACAGGTGGCAGATGGAAGACAGCACTGACTTGAACACAGGACTTGCGTGACATAACAACTTTCCATGAGCTCAAGGAGAGTGAGTGCCGACACTGCTGGAACCATGACATTATAGAAGAGGTGTACTGTATAACTGTTTATATTTTAACGAGGGGGGCACACACTTAGATTGAGTAAGGGTCATCCGAGTAGTTGACCACCCCTTTAATGTGTCGACCACTTCTACTGTAGAAATGAGCATCTAGTCTACTTAATTAATTCAACTTTTATTATTTTGTGGATTCTGATGACAAAGTAGTACTGGTACCAATGTAAACAGGAGCTTCCTGGACTTTTGATGGCACAGAAAACCATCTGCTGCACCGGATGAAGCCTGACTGGACCTGTAGATAATCGCCTTGCTCTAATCACACGTTCTATCATAATTCTCAGGCTATAAGTGGTTGAAGCCAAGACTGCAGGAGGATGTGGTGCTCATTTAACCAATTTGTCTTCCTGATCTGGATTGGTTTCATTTGGCAGAGGTACTTTTCTGTGACTTTACATGAACAAGGAGGTTGTGTCTCTCTAGTGTTTGCAGCAGTGCTAGTGGTGGTTTCCTTTACCTGTGATATTCCAGACAAGCCACCTGCATTACTACAGATGAACATGGAAATACACCTGACCAATGAGTTTGGCGCCATTGTTTGGCATGATATGCTAACACCATCCTAATCTTCTACCGCTATTCAGTTTACGATAAATCCACTATGGCTGAGTTTTATTGGCTTGTTAAAGGTTACCTTTATTTGAAGTGGAGTGTTTATTGATACTTGGTAAGATGATCAGTAATTAAAAAAAAGTCCAAACATTTCTTAAATAAGAAAAAATAGTTATTTCTCATAAAATGTGTATCTATTTACAGATATAGAGGTTTTGTGTGTTTTGCTTATAAGTCGGAAAGTTATGGGGTCAAACTTTATACAGTGGGGTTTCCGTAAACTAAAATGTGAGATACAATTAATGTCACACACTGTTTCTTCATGAACCCCCAATATACAGGTCACAATAAATATTTATTCAGCTTAATTTTCTGTGACTTCTAATGAATTACAGTATGTAAAAAGTGATTTACATTAGAATTTAACAATAATTTACCATTTAATATAAAACGCTTTGAAGGGAGCAACATATAACATGAATTGACCAACTTGATGCTGCATTGAGAATCGTTTGTATTTGCTGCGGGTTTAGTCATCGTAAGGATTTCCAGGTCAAGGACGCCTCCAACTCTTTACTTCTGTAGGTTTACATCATAATGTCCTAATTTTGATTTTCTATTTGTTTAGTTATTTTTTTTGTAACTACTTAAGTCCTGGGTAAACAGTCAATTCCAGCCCACCAAGCTCTGAATTTAAAAGGGTTGGCCCATCATAACAATTTCAGGATAGGTCATAAATTGCTGATCACTGAATGTCCAAATCCTGGGACTCCTCCCATGCTGTTAAAGGGGTTCTAAAATTTCCCATTTGTACACAGTAATGGCTTTATTTCCATTGTAAATGGAAATGACTTTTCAAATAGGGTGATCATGAGTACTGTTCTCAGTATCAGTGGTGTGCCAGTTGTCAGACCCTCAAAGCCCCCAACATTAGACTAATGTTGACTGAATCTGCCAATATAGTTGGGTTTAGCTGATGGTCTAATGTGTATGGGGACACTGGCCGATTGTTGGTAAGAAGAGATGTCGATCTCACATGGCCAATTTCAGATTCACAATTGCATTTTTCTCCCAATGATAAGTTGCCGGCCAACATAAAAGTTGGTAGCTTTCTCATAGACAACACAGGCTGAATGAGCACTCCTGTGTATGGGAGGCCGCTAAAATGGCTGCTGGCCATACTATCGGCTGCAGAATCGTTTGGCTGACAGCCATCTAATATGTATGGCCAGTCTTAGTGATCATCAATGTATCACCCATCGTTTGGATAGGCACTAAGTTGTTATGTGGGCCAACCCTTATAAGACTACTAAAAACTGAGCAAAGAGTTTAATGACAGTAGCTTTTGCCACAGAAGATGAAATGTAACCTAAACCTTTGAGTAACCTAAGAAACTTTACAACTCAAGCTGTTAATAAAACTCAACTATTAAAAATTTCAGGAATCCATGAGTGGAGTGGATTATTACTTGAATATCATGGAAAATGTAGTTCAGCAGCAGAATTTTTGCATTTTTGTATCTGTATTTGACCATGGGGGACAAACCTTATACATTGAACAATGCTATTTAACATTACATTGAACTACTTTCACAGTTGCAAGGTATGAAACTGACATAAACATCACATAGACCCCTAACCATTTAAGGTACAGCACCTCTTGGCGAATACTGTATGAACCTGAATGGATCTGACTGTGTTCTGATATATTTGATATTTTTGTATACCGTTACGTGCTTTCAGTCAGGATTTGTGCTCTCAAAGAATGAATGGTTAACAAAAAAACGATCAAAGTATTACAAAGTGCTGGGGGCTAGAGAAAGGCATTCCATTAATACAAGTTGGCTGTAGCCAAGTGTAACTACGAATCAATAGAATCATTCTCAATACGATGAGGATAAAATCTGATTGAGGAATCTGTTCAGCTTCAATAACTGCGGCATTAGAGCAGATTTAGGTTCTACCAACCTGCCCGAAGACAGTTGATCTATGAATGTAGATTGTAGGGTGACAGTCTGTAAAATAATACCTTAGGTAAAGCAGTAAAAAACAAGAATAAACTCTTGGGTCTTGCAATGAGGTCTTGCAATTAGGTTGCTTCTTACAACTGAAAGCACCATTGGGATATACTTTATGATGATATTTCTGTGTAGGCCGAACCTAAAGCGACAAACCAGTCTTACCATTGTTTCTGTGTGGTTCTCTATTAATATGAAAACAATTCTTGACTAGGACCAGAATGATCTTCCACAAATGTAATTTATTCTACGGCACTGTGTATACTTACTAGTAGACGACCCAGAAGCCTCTAAAAGTCATCATTTTACTTAGTTATAGATATAAAAGGTGAGCTGTCTGTACATATGGAGAATTGATATACACCTTCTGGCTTCCTACTCTTGCACGGCTCATCATGCCACATGTTCTGTGTTCATCAGGCAACAAGAGCAATCATATACACTATGTAATGTTTGGCACTAGGAGGGTACGGCTTCAGTTCATTTTCGTTTAGTTATCATACCTGCATAAATCACACAGAGCCATGCATTCAGAGTGGCGAATCTGATCCCCTGTATAGTACAATGAACTAATTGCTTTTTGTTTCTTCACCATAAAAAGTTCCACTAACATTTTACACATTTAGTCTACATATCTTTTTTTTTTTGCCAACTGGGTATATCATCATGATTATCATTTATGTCTCTTTTCCTATGGCATCAAAGGTTTTTATTAACATTTTCTTCTCGCAGTGACCTATTAACGAAATGGTCACCATTTCTACTGGCAAACTTGACCAACTGGAGGTGTGTGTATTGAATAGACAGAATGGAGATGATTTATGACCCAGGGCCATGCTTTTGAATAAGTACCTCAGCCCTTTAAAAGATCTACAGTAGTAATAGTTAATTGTGGGCATTTGCTACCATTTTTGTTATTGCACTTACTGTAGAGTATGAGATTTAGAAAGGGACATCTATCATAGTACTATCCAGCTCCACATTTACCTTTGGTGTGCAAAGACCTGAAGCACAGAGGTTGCCGGTTGTCATATGATAACTTTTTTTGAGGTCGCTACATACAGTATCTTGTAGACATTACATATCTTAAGACATTTATGGTACCTACATGAAGGTTCAGTAACAAAGTACTGGACAAGACATTGCCTAGACTCTCTAGCTTTACTGCCCTTGGTTTTCATGTTCTCTTTACATAGAAATTCTCCCATTCAATGATCATGGAATGTGCCGTGAGCAATTTTCTCTACTTATCATAATAAGTTACGATTGATAATCATGATGAATAGCCATTTAAAGTGGTCTCCATGACGTCACCAGCCATGGCTTGTAGATCAGTTCTGGTAAAGACTTTACTATGAGCCACCAAGAGTTGTCAAGTTTTATCTTTCGGGCTTGCAGCTTTTTGAAGTGCTCGAAGTTTGTTCTTTTTGGAGTTACAAAGTTGTTTCATATTCCAGACGTTCCTGAATAAGTGCATCATCTTTATACTGCAGCCGAGGTGGGGAAGGTGAACATTCAAAAGCTAAAATTGCCTTACGTAGACTTCTATCCAATACATGTCTTTCCCAGGCTGGATACCTGTTTCTAAACAGGTCAATTTTAATTACAGATTCTTCAATCCTTGGAGGCCTTGAGGATGGAGTTGAAGGGGCTGTTGGCCTCACCTGAAATACTGGCATGCAGCCGTCTCTTTCGGAATATTTTTGATCTCGATCACTGGCAACACTCCGGTTATTAGACATAGATCTTAGAGTGCTTGAAGCCACTTCGGGGGGCAAAGGAAAGGCAGTTACAGGGTCCTCACAAGCACAGCTTGGTGACTGACCAAATCTAGGTCCATTAGGATGAAAGAAGGCATAGTACATAAGCATAAAAACAATACCAGTTAAAAAGCTGCTAAACACTACACACAGTGCTGGGATAGCAAATGCATCCAGGATTTGGGGGGCCTTATATATGTACCACAGGGTACTCAAGGCAGTGTTCTCCAAAAGGATGACAAAGTAATAAATGAACAGCCTGCACCGTGTCCTTCCTTCCTTGACATTAAACCAGCTAAAGATATAGATTATTCCAACCACCATGTCAAACACAATCTCCTCCCATTTAGTTATACAGAATTCCGTTTCACAATGTACGATCCAGAAGGTCATTATGCACCAATGAAGGACTATAAATATTCCAAAATAGAGTTGGAAAACTGAGGCAAATAGAGCAAATGTTATAACTCTTGCTGCAATGGTAAAGAAATGCCAGCAAAATTGAATGATCACAGCCATGTAGCTGATGGGTTTCTTGTCATCTCTTGAATCCCGTAATGCCTTTTGGTAAGATGCCAGAGCCCATGCCAAGGATACAAGGGATGCAGCAGCAGTTAGACCTGAAACATGAAAAAAAGAAATGGTTTAGAAGCACACCAAATAAAATAAATATTTATTTTTAAGATATTTCAAATTCTACATAAAATATATCTATTGAATTACTGTCAACCTGTTATTGAACATGTCATGTTTCCTCAATGAGTAAATAAACTTTTTCCTTTAATTATTCTCCATGAATAACCATGTTATGATTTTTTGTAATATACTTCATTATCCTATTTTGCTTTCTTCTCTTTCAAACACTATGCTGTAATGTTGTTTCATTGCTCATTCATGCTTCTTTGAAAGCTGCTTTCAACTGCTGATCAGCAGACATCTCTACAATATATTTAAATAGTATGTGTGTCAGGCTGCCAGCAGGGGGAGCTGGAGTCCTGCAGGGAAAGACACTACACGGAGCTGAATGAGCAAGGAGGGGTACTCCCAGTGTGTGCTAATGCAGTGTCAGCCGGACAGCTGAAGCTGTCGAGCATGCGGGGGATGGTCAGACGGATCCGGGTCATACACAGTACGGGAAGCAGGAAGACCGAAGGAACTAGCAGTGGAGGAGTCGAGATCAGGCCAAGGTGAGTACCAGAGGAAACAACCGAAAAAGTAGGTAGGAGAGGGGGAAACAACCGGGGCTATTGTGGGAAGGAAGGAGATGGGACAGAGGAATGGCAGAACGACTAGGGGACTGAACACAGACATAGGCTTAGGGCAAAGAGAGGGAACGGATCAGGATCACACTTACAGGGACCAGCACTCACAGGCAAAGCAGCGCTAAGCTTATAGCCGGCGCTGGTTCACTGGAAATGTCAGCTTTTAAGCCATCCAGGCTCCGGAAGTGAGGCCCGGGAGAAGGCTCCACCCCTAGCCATGTGGACGGGGAGGCGAACCATAACAATGTGTATGGGATTCCTCTTATCTGAGCCTCTCTGCTTTAAACCTGCATAGTGAGATGGACATTCCCCTATACAAACTGAATATAATGTAGGGCTCCTTGCTGAGCAGCAGCTGAAAGCAGCTTCTAAAGGAACATGAACTAGGTATTGAAACATAACTGCATAGTGCTTGAGAGAGAATAAAGCAAAATAGAGTAATGACTAATTACAGAAATTCATAACTTTGCAATATCTGGAGGATGATTTTTTTATTTTTAAGAGTCATTCAGCTGTATATCAATTTAGTAGATTCTTTTGGTTATTACTTTTATTTGGGCACTGTATATTTATTTTAAGCATTGTAGAGTAGCATTTGCATTGCTTGGCTCAGTAAATATTATCAATGTATAGTGGTTAAGATATTGTTTGGCATTTTTACTTAGGTAACTGTATGAGCAACTGTTCAAGAATCTGACTCCTGGGATCGCTTCCTCCATGTATGGATAAATTCACAGTAATGAATTGACAAGGAAACGAAAAAGTCTCAACAATTCCTAAGGAAATGACTGATCATCTGTTAATGAGCGTAACTGGAAAGAAAAAGTGAAAGCCAATATGATTGCTTAGCCTGTTGTCACTTTAGCAATAATGGCCGCTGCAGTTGAATAATAACCTATCTAAGTAAACCAAACTTTAGCAATTGATGAAACCTTTGATTTACTAATATAGCCAATTTTAGATAGAAATACTCTAAGTATAAAAAGCTGAAAACATTTCTGAATTAAAGCAGTTTTACAAAGAAAAATGGAAAAATATTCTAGAAAATAAGTTATTAGATTTAGAGAACAAGAACTTTGTTACACAGGCCTTTCCTTAAAGAGTTTATCCACTACGCTGACAACCCCATCTCAATATGAGTGCCCCCGTTAAAATAAATACACTTATACTCACCTTTGGCACTAGCACTGTTCCAGCGGCGTCGGCACACACTCTCCTGGGGCTCACATGACATTGTTACATTACGCAAGCCCTGCAACCAATCACTGCCGGCTTCACTCTCTCCGCCTTTGGACGAATCAAACCTCTAGAGGAAGTGAGAGCTGCGGCTGGCAATGTTTGATATGCCTAAAGGCAGGTAGAGTGAAGCTAGCGCTGATTGGGCACAGGGCTTGTTTAATGTAACTATGTCACATGAGCCCCAGGAGAGCGAGTGCCGACACCGCTGGAACGGTGCCGGCAAGGGTGATGAGTATGTGTTTTTATTTTAAAGGGGACAAACACTCAGACTGAGATGGGGTTGTCAGCGTAGTGGACAACCCTTTAAGGAAAGGCCTGTGTAACAAAGTTCTTGTTCCCTAAATCTAATAACTTATTTTCTCCAATATTTTTCCCTTTTTCTTTGTACAACTTCTTTAATTTAATTAGTCTGAGTAGGACGACCCCCTTTAAGTAAATGAAATATTAATTCAAAAACTGTATCATGTGTTTAGCCAAAATATTAGACAAAGGGAATTTGAGTTAAAGATTCAAAACCATTTCATGTGGCTCCTATGCAAGACCATGAGATCTAAAGGGGGCAAATAATTGTTCATAGTAACATATACAAATGTTTCCCAGAATTACAAAATACCCTGAATATATTGTATTTGAAATATTCATTATTCTTTTCAGTGCAGCTGAGTTTGTTAGCCTATTGATTTTTGAAGAATGCTAGAGTCTGGAAGGTTATGGTAAATATCGAAAGAAGGAAATATCTGATTTCTGTCAGACAATGAAATTTCCAAATGTTACACAATGAAAATGTCGCAAGCAATTCGTAATTAATTTGATCTACTTTTATTAATGCATGCACATTTAAACATTTTTGCCCCAATTCATGATTTGCGGGTTTTTTTAAGTCACTTTCCTTTTTTTCTTATGGTGTAAGTTGTTGTTTTTTGGCGTCAAATTCATGAAATGATTAATTTGGTGCAAAGTCAAAAAAGGGCATTTTGCCTGCCATGCACTGTTTTTGCAACTTGTGGTGCCAAAAATTGTGAAAAGTCAGCAAAATTAGGGTGTACTTGACATACACCAGGGTAGGCCCAGAGTGAAATTGTGCCACAAATGACAACTTTTTAAAAATCATATATTATGAATCAGCTGAAAACTCCTGGAATCAAATAATTCCTCCCACAAACTGGGAAATAAATGTGGCCACTTATAAAGACAACTTAAAAGAAGGCTCAAAAAAGAATGGAGAATTAGGAGCAAACATAAAAAGGGATACAATTCTCAAGACTAGACAAAAACAGGTGAATAAACAAAAATGAATTTGGACCTTTAGATTTTGAAGTCGGTTTTTTTTTGTGTTTGACTCAATTGTTTTCAGCACAATATTAATCCGCTCATGATTGGGTGAGTTATCATTTTTGTGATTCCGTTTTTTCCTCGCCTTCTTCCCAGAGCCATCATAATTTTATTTTTCTGTCAATATAGCCATGTGAGATCTATTTTTTGTAGGCTTTCCAAGGTAAGTGGATTGTTACCAAACATGTTTTTTCAATATTTCAATAGCAAAAGAAATTAAGAAATTTAAAAAAAAATGAAAAAAATGTTTGTGTCGCCTTTATCTGTTGATAGGGCTCGTTGTGTGTGTGACATTTTTAGTGATTGAATATTTGTGATTAGGGATGATCGAATATCACAAATATTCGGCTTCGTGAATATTCGACGAATAGCTCGCCGCTATGCGAATATTTGATGCGCAATGTAAGTCTATGGGAAGCCCGAATAGTTGCGCATCTAATATTCACAAATAGTCGAATAGCGGCGGCCTATTCGTCGAATATGGGCGTAGCCGAATATTTGAGGTATTCGATCATCCCTATTTGTGATGAATCCCTTGGATCACTTTTTATTGCATTCTATTTAGGAAGTTGCAGCAACCAAATCAATATAATACAGACATTTCGAATAATTTATAGTGTCCACTGTATGGGTTAATTTTATAAATTGATAGATTGGACTTTTACTGATTTGGTGATTCTAAATCTGATTATTTTTATTAATTACTTTAAGTGGCAATTTAAATTAAAATTTTTTAATTTTGTTATTTTTTTTATTTTAACACAGGAAGACTAATGCGGGCGTCAGACGGTACGATATTTCTGGTGATATGTCGTCGGGGTCACGTCGTTAGTGACGCACATCCGGCATCGTCAGAGATATCGTACCGTGTGACAGCTACGAACGAGCAGAAATACTCACCTTCTTGTTCATCGTTGACACGTCGTTCATTTTCATAATCTCGTTCCTCCTTCTGTGCTCCAATTGTTCGTTGCTCCCGTGGCAGCACACATCGCTCCGTGTGACACCCCGGGAGCGACGAACACAGCTTACCTGCGTCCCACCGGCAATGCGGAAGAAGGAGGTGGGCGGGATGTTTACGTCCCGCTCATCTCCGCCCCTCCGCTTCTATTGGCCGGCTGCCGTGTGATGTCGCTGTGACGCCGAACGTCCCTCCCCCTTCAGGAAGAGGATGTTCGCCGCCCACAGCGACGTTGCCCGGGAGGTAAGTACGAGTGACGGGAGGTTAACAACTTTGTGCGCCACGGGCAACTTATTGCCCGTGGCGCACAAACGACGGGGGCGGGTGCGATCGCTTATGCAATCGCACGATTTATGGTCCCGTGTGACGCCCGCATAAGATGCCAACCATGATGGTCTTCAGTACGCCCACAGTAGCCATGACAATCCATCGACATTTTTCAATCACTCTATTTAAATGCGGCAAACAATGAGCGTTTTTTAAATGGTTAAACGGCATCTGTTGCAGGAAGATGCTGGATTTGTATCACAGCTGACATCTCACCGATACGGTGCGGGCTCAGCACCCATCTGTGTTTCTATTACTTCTACACAACAGTTGATTTCAGTGTTCAAAGTGTCAAAGGCGGGTGGTGTTTCTGTATAGTCTGGCAAATTTGCCATAACACAGCCACGGCGACCTGTTATTATCCTGAAAAACAGTCTAATGGAAGATTGGGGGCTTAAAAAGTAAACATTTTATTTTTTTTTCATAAACCAAAAGTACATGTAAAAACTAAACTCTGTAATAAATCTTATCAGAGAAATCTGCTTCTTTGCCTGCCAGGACTGATTTTTTTCACTTTCAAAATTCTCATTTCATGTGATTTCAGATTTGCCTATTACTGAGCTGTGACATGACAGCTGGTTCTCGTAAAGGTCTACGGAGACTGCAACACAATGTCTGTGTCTGCCTCTAGATCCCCTCTCATCCCCATAGAACTTCAAAAGCACCAATTGTCATCACCTATCTACTGTAAGTAATGTAAAAATATGTCTGCATTGAATACACATTTGCCATATAAATTAAGAGTAAAAAATCAGTGCAGGAGGTTATATAACCTGTTCCTTGAATAAGATAAATTACAAAGTTGCTTATATTCATGTGTATTAATGATTCATGAGATAAAAATGAAAACATTGGTTACTCTTTAAGTCCCCATGACAGCTTCTCTTTAAGAAACTTTGCAAGTACAGTAGTACTAAATACAAACATTCTGTTGCTTCGGAATGATACAAATCATATGCATTTCCATGGTAACAGACTACAAACAAATTTTGTGTAGTCTGATCCCACAATCATACTCCCTTTTGTCCACTGCTCCTTAAAAGAAGACAAAGTGACAGCACATTGCTCCAACTAGTCATCATTTTGTAATCAGTGGTGGTCCGTTCACAGGAACCTGCACTAATCTTGAGAATGAACAGAGCTGATAGAATGCTGTGTTCCTTTCTAAAGGCCACATCTCACTAAGTGACATCGCTAATGACATCGCTGCTGAGTCACGTTTTTTGTGACGCAACAGTGATGTTGCTAGTGATGTTGCTGTGTGTGACATCCAGCAACGACCTGACCCCTGCTGTGAGGTCGCCGGTTGTTGCTGAATGTCCTGGACCATTTTTTGGTTGTTGCTCTCCCGCTGTGAAGCACACATCGCTGTGTTTGACAGCAGGAGCCAACGATCTGAATGTGCAGGGAGCAGGGAGCCGGCTTCTGGCAGCCTGCGGTAAGCTGGCAACCAAGGTACATATAGGGTATCCAAGCAAGGCGCTTTGCTTAGTAACCCGATGTGTACCATGGTTACGAAGCACAGCGTTGTTACACAGGTCGCTGATGCCTGGTGGCTGATCTCTGAGGAGATCTAATTGATTGACAGCTCACCAGCGACCATGTAGCGACGCACCAACGATCCCTGCCAGGTCAGATCGCTGGTGGAATCGCTGCTTACGTCGCTTAGTGTGACGGTACACTAAGGCCATGTTCACACTTTCAGTATTTGGTGAGTTTTTTTACCTCTGTATTTGAAAGCCAAAACAAGGAGTGGGTGAAAAATGGTGCCGTGTTTATATTATACTTTTCCCTCTGATTGTTTCACTCCTGGTTTTGAATTGGTTTTGGCTATAGTTACCTGTATAGCCAGTGGGCCAGTGTATCACAGGGGAAAACAGAGAAGATGAAGCAGCACTAAACTGGCTCTTTGGTCTGTTACTCTGAGGATCAATGGGATCCCAAATGAGAGACCCTCACTATTCCTAGAGTGACTGTATATTTTAAAGATATGTTATAATTTCAGAAGACTGGACTAACCCTTAGCTTGTGACATAATAAATCATTGAATTTCTTACAAAGGTTGGTTATTCAGCCATTTTTTATGATATGCAAAGAGCATCAGGAGGGGGTGGCGCCCTGGCTTTGAGACAACATACTGAAGATTAAAGGGAATCTGTCAGCAGATTTTTGCTATTTAATCTGAGAGCAGCATAATATAAGGGTATAAACTCTGTTTCTAGTGATATGTGACAGTGGGCTGTTAGTTGTAGTTTCAAGAAAATAATTGTTTTATCAGCAGATTATTATTAGTGATGGGTGAGCCCTAAAATGCTCAGATGCTTGTTCCTCGACTCACGCCGGTCAGATTGGCCTGTAGAGGTTTCCAACCACATACAGTGCATTTCTGAAGGAAGGCTGTTTTTTGGGGGGTGACACTATGGTTTTTCCCCCGGAAGAACCATTGAAAGACTGGAAATGGCTCTCCATGGAGTGCCTGCACACATCATGCAGTGAAGCAAGCCTGTGCTTTGTTGTCATTGTTTAACAGATGAAATATCAGAGCACCCACGATACTCAGCAGAGCTCCGCGAGTACCCGAGCAACCCGATTGCTGGATCAAGTAACAATCAGTGCCAAGAACGTTCACTCATCACTAATTATTATCACTAGAGGACTAATTTTCTTGTGCCATGTAGTCCTCCATATTTATGAGCTCTGTATAAATTTGTTCTCTTACTGATTGCCGGATTTCAGCCAATGTATAGTGTATAGGGATGATTGAATATCAAAAGTATTCGGCAATATTCGGCTTTGCGAATATTAGACGAATAGGTCGCTGCTATGCGAATATTCGATGTGCAATGTAAGTCTTTGGGAAGCCCGAATAGTTGCTATTTGCAACTATTCGGGTTTCCCATAGACTTACATTGCGCATCGAATATTCGCAAATAGTTGAATAGCGGCGACCTTTTAGTCGAATATAGGCATAGCCGAATATTTGAGGTATTCGATTATCCCTAATAGTATACACAGAATGCTGTCAATCAGTGGTGGGGGCAGGGTTATACAGAGCTGAGCATTCAGAGAACTGATAAACGTGCTGTAAATAAAACAGGGATTTTAGATGGACTCAGGGTCTCAGCCCCTACATCATGCTCCCAGATTACACAGCAAAGTCATGCTGACATTTTCCCTTTAAAAGAATATCAGAAATTGGAGACAGTCGCGCTTTGTTCATAGTCTCTACAGTACATGTTTCCAGTATACACTTCCTTGTATTACATGTTATTAAGAAAATGCCGGCCTTAGGGGCACTTTGCACACTGCGACATCGCAGGCCGATGCTGCGATGCCGAGTGCGATAGTGCCCGCCCCCGTCGCAGCAGCGATATGTGGTGATAGCTGGCGTAGCGAAAGTTATCGCTACGCCAGCTTCACACACACACTCACCTGCCGTGCGACGTCCCTGTGGCCGGCGACCCGCCTCCTTGTTAAGGGGGCGGGTCGTGAGGCGTCACTGCGACGTCACACGGCAGGCGGCCAATCAGAGCGGAGGGGCGGAGATGAGCAGGATGTCAACATCCTGCCCACCTCCTTCCTTCCGCATATCCTACGGAAGCCGCAGTGAGGCCGGTAGGAGACGTTCCTCGCTCCTGCGACTTCACACACAGCGGTGTGTGCAGCCGCAGGAGCGAGGAACAACATCGGACCGTCGCGTCAGCGTAATCATGGATTACGCCGACGCTGCACCGATGATACGATTACGACGCTTTTGCGCTCGTTAATCGTATCATCCAGCCTTTACACACTGCGATGTCGCATGCGATGCCGGAAGTGCGTCATTTTCAATTTGACCCCACCGACATCGCACCTGCGATGTCGCAGTGTGCAAAGTGCCCCTTAGAGTGATAAACCTAAGACATTGCTATTATTGAAATCACTGCCTTTAGAAACAGAAGAAAATGGATAATAACAAGCAGCACTGCAGGGGGTATCACATCCCCGCAACTGCCCTTCATGGCATCATTATCTGAATATCTCCCTTAGGGAGCAGGCCAGGCTGCCATTTATATTATATTATCATTCATTATTGGGACACTATACACTGTAGAAAAAGCTGATCGCCTGCAGTCAGGCTGACGGAGAGGGTATGCAATGCCTTTATTGATGAAATAAGATACTCGGAGCACAATCAAGGGAGTAGCAACTTAATGGGGATGGACAACCATTGTATGGCCTATTGGGGTATATGGTCTTACCAGCTTAGGACCCCCCCTCTATAAGACAAATAAAAGCCAATCACCGTGCTATGCCCCGAACCAGTAGCCACTTTTGGTCTGGTGGCCCATGTAATTCCCCACATACCACAGGTGAAAAGATCAGACAATGGCAACTTTTTCCAGCGGCTTTTAATTAAAGAAGTTGTCTTTGACTAGACAGCTCAGTTAAAGGGGTTTATCAAGATATTTTTTTTAATTTATTTTATAGTTACCTTCTGGTTAAAAGTAATAAAATGAGCAGTACCTACTCCCTGCCGCTCAAGGGTCACTACTCCCAATCTTGACACTGTTGAAATGGATGTCTGTAGCAATATGTTGTATGCTGTATGGCCTCTAGGGGTCACACGGGGGCCACACGGGGACTACTGCGATCCTCATGAAGTGATGGGCCAGGGGAGCCTCCGGCCTTGTAGTCGTGGCGGTAGTTTTCAGGCTGGTCCCTGGCTTCACCACTTCTTCAAGGTCGGGGACTGACTTGGTGGGGCAGAGTGTGATAGTGCATTCGCCGGACGTCGTACAAACGATCTTCAGACAAAGGGTGCTGCTTACAAACGACATACTTTATTGCACGGCAGGATCCGGCAGTAAAATCAGGCACTTTCGGTGGAGCTGGGGGCAGCCTGCCCTAACGCACCCTCTGGTGGGGATATGCCCGGGGTACTCCACTTCGCCGGGCTCCCACACTTTGGTTTCATGCACACCGGACCCACACCAGTGGCTTCACACCCTGAGGTTACGTTCTCCTCCTTGTTCTCCGGCGCCCCCTGGTGGTCCCGCTCACACACACTGCCCCTCGATGTTCACACTCTCTCGTCCCGGATCCGACTTCCCCTCACACACACACACACACCCCCCTGTGATTCAGCCGGCTCCTCCTCCCTGGTGGCGACAGCCGTCCCACCCGGCCACTAGGGGTGCCCTAACACAACATAAAATAATAAAAGTCAACATTTTTATTAATTACAATTCCGGGTTATCTATGCTGGTACTGGTAGGGGGTAGGCCCACCCACTACATGCCTCCCCTCTTAAAATCCGAGCCTCCCGGCAAGGCTCTAACTATAAACATATAACTAAAAACAATGAACATAGCATAAAAATACCCTTCAGCCCAGTCCACAACAGGCGACCCGTACGAGAAAAAGGCACCAGTTCAGCGCCCGATCTTCGGCAGCGCTCGGCGATTTAACAGCGCTCCCGGTCTTTGCTGGCGCCCGGAGGCTTAGCAGCGCTCCCGGTCTTTTGATGGCGCCCGGAGGCTCAACAGCGCTCCCGGTCTTTCGATGGCGCCCAGAGGCTCAACAGCGCTCCCGGTCTTTCGATGGCGCCCGGAGGCTCAACAGCGCTCCCGGTCTTTCGATGGCGCCCGGAGGCTCAACAGCGCTCCCGGTCTTTTGATGGCGAGCAACAGGCATATAAACTTGTATCAACTGTAAACTCTTCGCCCTGCGGAGGAGTTCCTGACTCAGTCTGACAGCGAGCTCTCTCCGGGCTTTATCAACTGAACTTAAACTTCTGCCGGTCGATTAACAATACCGGTCTTCAAACAAGCCAGCTCGGGTGATCTACTCCGGAGGCCAGGACCGCTTCCATTCGGCCGCCTGGGCCTGGATGTAGGCGCCCAGGGACTGCCCAGGTTGGCGGCGGACCCTCCGGAATGAAACAGGAGCGAAAGGCGGCTACGATGGCGTGGCCTCTTCAGTTTCTGGTGGAGGCGATGGAGTCGCCACCCGGGGCGGTTGAGGCACAGGTTGCGTCACGTCTAGGACTATTACCGGTCTGTTGGTGACACTTTGGTTAACCGCCACCACCGGGGTACCCTTTTCCGGGTCAGCGGTCGGGCCAGACTGCACCTCCGGTGGGACCGCCAGGGTGCGCCGGGAATGAGAGGCATCCATCGGCATCGGTTTCTGCTGGCTCCGGCGCCGTTCCTGGTGCTCCTCCCAATCCAGCTCCTGTTGCCACTGGGCCGCTTCCCGGGCGGTCGGCGTCCGGGTCACGCCAACCGCGAACAGGCCGCGACTTCCCGCCTCGGGTAAGAATTGCACCTTCTCTCCCGGGTAAAGAGGGTGAAGCCTCTTTGGTAGGCCCTCCACGTCCAGGTGGACCCGATTATAAAAATAATCGTCTCCGGTGCTCGCTTCACGGATAAACCCGTAGCCCTCCTGCTGGTTGAACTTCACCACTATACCAGTGGTGAATTGCAGGGCCAGCTCCTCACCGCCGGGACCGGACATCATTTCCCGGACGATGGTCTCTGCAAGCAGCCGCTCCTGGACGGGGTCTGGCACCGGAGACGGAGCCCTTGGATATGAGGTAGAGGACGGGACTACAGGGTCCCAAAAGAAGCCCCGGTGATCTTGCTCCAGCCGCTCGGCATACACTTCGGCCGGCTCCCGCACGGGGACAGATGGTGCTGCGGCTGTGGGTGCTGCGGCTGTGGCGACGTGCTGAGGTGTCTCCACAGGGGAATAGGTAATCCCCAGAGGGCGGTTCCCCACCGGTAGCTGGGTGGCATAAGTTGCCCGTACCTCAGTGGTCGTGCCTCCCGTTGCCGCGTCCCAGGTGGTCAGCCAAGTCACCTTCTCCGGACGTGCTGGGTCTCCTGGCCCGGTTGGGATCTCTGGCAAGAACGCTCCTGCTGCGGCAGCGTGTTTGGGACGCTCCCGGCTTAGGGTGGTCAGGGCCATGGCGGTGGCGAGATCCTGCTGTTGGCCGGAAGTCTCCATCTCTTTCTCCTGCTGTGTAGTTAGAAATGGCGGCGGGGTCAATGCTGAGACTGGAGGAAGTGTAGGCGGGCCTATGTTTCCCGCTAATGAACAGGCTCCACCCCCAGCCTCACACATCATCTTGACTCCTCCGCGGCGGTTCTTCTTTTTCTTTACAATACCGCCCACTTCATATTTCTTTCTTCGTGCCCGGGGACTGGCGCCTCCCCTCTTTAGGCGGAGTACTCCGTACCTCTTTCTCGGCACCGGCCAGCCCCAGGCTCTTCTTTTGGCGCCAATTTTTCGCGCCTTTTCTTCCTCAGCTTCACAGACGGCGGCCATCTTGCCGCCATCTTGTGCCCGGTCCAACGCCTTGGGCACTTCTTCCTCCCACCATGGGACTGGAAATCTTCTCTCATAGCCCGGATACGGTGCACTCGGCACCACTTGATCTCCGGCTTCTTGGGTTCCTGGCAGGGGAATCGCATCCTGCCGACTACGCCACATGAAGTGATGGGCCAGGGGAGCCTCCGGCCTTGTAGTCGTGGCGGTAGTTTTCAGGCTGGTCCCTGGCTTCACCACTTCTTCAAGGTCGGGGACTGACTTGGTGGGGCAGAGTGTGATAGTGCATTCGCCGGACGTCGTACAAACGATCTTCAGACAAAGGGTGCTGCTTACAAACGACATACTTTATTGCACGGCAGGATCCGGCAGTAAAATCAGGCACTTTCGGTGGAGCTGGGGGCAGCCTGCCCTAACGCACCCCCTGGTGGGGATATGCCCAGGGTACTCCACTTCGCCGGGCTCCCACACTTTGGTTTCATGCACACCGGACCCACACCAGTGGCTTCACACCCTGAGGTTACGTTCTCCTCCTTGTTCTCCGGCGCCCCCTGGTGGTCCCGCTCACACACTCTGCCCCTCGATGTTCACACTCTCTCGTCCCGGATCCGACTTCCCCTCACACACACACACACCCCCCTGTGATTCAGCCGGCTCCTCCTCCCCGGTGGCGACAGCCGTCCCACCCGGCCACTAGGGGTGCCCTAACACAACATAAAATAATAAAAGTCAACATTTTTATTAATTACAATTCCGGGTTATCTATGCTGGTACTGGTAGGGGGTAGGGCCACCCACTACACTCGTATGACACTCGGCTCACGCTGGCAGCACAACGGGAGCCAAGTGTCATGCGAGTGTCATTGCGACTGAGGTCCGATCGTGCAGTCGGACCACAGCTGCGGGGGGCGGGCCAGCTCTGAGGAGGGGCGGGCCAGCGCTACGGAGGGGAGTAGGGCCGGCGGTGCAGCGGATAGGGAGAGATTTATCTCCCTCTCTCCTCCGTTGCCGGCTATTGCCATTCTCACTCTACACTCACAGTACACCGGTGTACTGAGAGTGCAATGTTTCTCTCACCCCATAGACTTGAATGGGTGCGAGAGAAAGAGGATCTCATTCCACCTGCAGCATGCTGTGACTGTTTTCTCGGACCAATTAGGGCTGAGAGAATAATCGCTCATGGGTGCTGGCACATAGAGTAATATTGGTCCGAGTGGAATGCGATGTTTTATCGCATTCCTCTCGCTCCGATTTTCATGCCGCGTGTCTAAAGCGGGCTTTACATGCTGCGACATCGCCCAAGTGATCTCGTTGGGGTCACGGAATTTGTGACGCACATCCGGTCGCTTTAGCGATGTCTTTGCGTGTGACACCTATGAGCGATTTTGAATCGTCGCAAAAACGTTCAAAATCGCTCATCGGTGACATGGGGCTCCATTCTCAAATATCGCTGCTGATCGGTGTACGAAGTAGTTCGTCACTCTTGCGGCAGCACACATCGCTATGTGTGACACCGCAGGAACGAGGAACCTCACCTTACCTGCAGCCGCCGCCGCAATGAGGAAGGAAAGAGGTGAGCGGGATGTTACGTCCCGCTCATCTCCGCCCCTCCTTTTCTATTGGGCGGCGGTTCAGTGACGCTGCTGTGACGTCGCTGTGACGCTGAACAAACCGCCCCCTTAGAAAGGAGGCGGTTCGCCGGTCACAGCGACGTCGGTAGGCAGGTAAGTAGTGTGATGGGTCCGCTCGATGTTGTGCGCCACGGGCAGCGATTTGCCCATGTCGCACAATTGATGGGAGCGGGTACGCACGCTAGCGATATCGGTCACGATATCGCAGCGTGTAAAGCGGCCATAAAGGCCGCTTTACACCCTGCGACATCGCTCAAGCGATCTCGTTGGGGTCACGGAATTTGTGACGCACATCCGGTAGCTTTAGCAATGCCGTTGCGTGTGACACCTATGAGCGATTTTGCATCGTCGCAAAAACGTGCAAAATCGCTCATCGGTGACATGGGGGTCCATTCTCGAATATCGTTGCTGCTGCAGTAACGATGTAGTTCGTCGTTCCTGCAGCAGCACACATCACACCGTGTGACACCGCAGGAACGAGGAACCTCTCCTTACCTGCCTCCCGCCCGCAATGAGGAAGGAAGGAGGTGGGCGGGATGTTCGTCCCGCTCATCTCCGCCCCTCCGCTTCTATTGGGCGGCGGTTCAGTGACGCTGCTGTGACGTCGCTGTGACGCTGAACGAACCGCCCCCTTAGAAAGGAGGCGGTTTGCCGGTCACAGCGACATCGCTGGGCAGGTAAGTAGTGTGACGGGTCAGCGCGATGTTGTGCGCCACGGACAGCGATTTGCCTGTGTCGCACAACCGATGGGGGCGGGTACCCACGCTAGCGATATCGGTCACGAAATCGCAGCGTGTAAAGCAGCCTTTAGGCTTTATAAAGAGCCTGAAGATATCCACTGAGGGTGATTCTTGAGAGACACAATAATGCCATTACTACAGGATGTGATCGCTGCAGCCAATCGATGAGTTCTTAGATCTTGTGATGACATCACCATGATCACTGGGCCCAGTTGTGATGTCACTGCTGCGGCTGTGTGAATAGTCTGCACACAGGCTCCCGCATCGCTGAAAGAAATCAGCTTTTTGCCTATGTCTGGACAAAACTGGATGAGCTTACACTATGCCTGCTATCAGCCTCACATACATATGTCACTATGTTATTTAATGGAGATTATGCAAACCCATAATGATCTTGTTTTTTTCTCATGTCCATGTTCTGCACAGGGATCATTGTCAGAGGTGACATAAAGAAACATTAATTAATTTTTGTCCTGGTTATCTGAACATTTTAAGAGGATTTTTCAAAGACCAGTACTTATGCAACTGTAATTAGAAGGACTGGTAATCTATTAATAGACACAAAGGTTATCGATCCACATTGTATTCAGGATTAAAGGCAATTAGTGAGCAGTAAATGAAGCGGGTCCATGGGTGAATTTCATCCACTAGAACTTACTGCTCCTTAAAGGGAACCTGTCACCATGAGAATGCTGTCCAGTCTGCAGGCACCATGTTATAGAGTAGGAGGAGCTGAGTAGTTTAATATATAGTTTTGTGAGTAAAGATTCAATATAACCTGGGTTTTCATCATTTAATCCTTTGCGCTTTCTGGGATTTTCAGTCCAGTGGGCGGTTCTACCAGTGATTGACAGCCTGCTTTGTATAAGTGATGGGACCGCCCACTTAACCAATAATCCCAGAAAGAGCAGAGGTATAAATGATGAAAACACAGGTTATTCTGAATCTTTTCTCACCAAATTATTTATTAATCTTCTCAGCTCCTCCTGCTCTATAATGTGCTGCCTGCAGACTGGACAGCATTCTCATGGTTAGAAACACACAAAGTCCAGAAACATGTCAAATTAGCCTTCAAAGAAGCAACTATATCGCAAAAAGCACCCTTAGGTAAACTACCTGGGTATTTTGAAGCAACGCTAAAAATAATAATGAAAATATCATAGAATAAATTCAAAATATTTTTATTCCATCATTTTTTATTCAAACATAAACCACACCACAAAGGAGATCATGTTACATCCAAAAAACTGCCTCAGGTTCAAAAGTTTGGCAATACATGTCCTACTGAACAATAACATCAATTTTTTAATTTAATTCATACGATGCAGCGGCTCATCATACTGGCAAAAAAATACACTCATCTATATAACGATATAGTGGTATAGTAAATCTTAATCATCCCCAAATTTGAATTTCGTTATTTAACTATCTTAGTAGTGCTTCACCGTCTTACTAGTTGTTATTAAATATGTGAAAAAAATCTAGGAATAAGTAGCAAGAAATTACTCCTTTCCTATCTGCAGATAAATACACAAAATTTCTTGATTTTACCTCTGAAAATATCAATTTTATCAGTGAAGTCAATATCTGCCAATTAATCTATTTGTAAATCTTTGAAACCAGCTGAATTTCACATATGGAAAGCAGTGAATAAGGGCATGGGACATTGGCCTCTATTTTAAAGACATATGTCAAGAAATAAAGCCAGACCACTAAGGGAGGAATTTCCATACCACATAATCTAATGTTGTATTCAAAATGCCTCTCTGGCAACAAAATCCTACTACCAGCCGATAGACAGATAATATCTGCGATTTAACCTAAACTTAGGCATATGAAATAGTGACACACCTCTACCTATCAGTCGGCTAATAAATCCGTAACCAGCCTTAAGCCACACAAGGCTACACTAGGTGTGGCCATAACCAATGTAAATTCCCAATATATGCCCGACAGTATCACATAGCACCGCAAAAATCACATATTCCACACCACATCGCTTTTACCAATATAACATCATTAGAAGTTTAAACGTTAGCCTGACTTCAGTAAATACCTGAGCAGTGGATGACTCTCTCCTTTCCCCGACGTACGTTTCGCGCCAGCTTTTTCAAGAGGGGCATGTCGGGTAGGGAGAAAGTTGCTGCTAATATATCAGTGGTAACTACACGGCGTCGGCTGTCTTTTCTGGTTTTCTGATTCTAGCTGTATATTTATGGGACTGCATTGATGCACTTTTTTGTAGATCGCAATGCATGGATATTGGCAGGTGCTATTAATATTGTAGCGCCATAGGTATTTACTTTAATGCCATTTAGAGGTTTCCAGATCAATGTATTGCGGAACAACATGCGTTTCAGATGTGCGGTCCAGCGCGTGCAGCAGGGAATGATGTTTTTGGCGCTGACATGCGCAGATATAGTCCTAAGGCGATGCCGATAGCATTCACCTTCATCACATCAGTGACGTATACCCTTCACGCCTCCTGTCTAGTTCATTGGCTAGTTGCCACACACCCTCTCTCGCCTTATTGGTTGCAGACTGATATATTAGCAGCAACTTTCTCCCTACCCGACATGCCCCTCTTGAAAAAGCTGGCGCGAAACGTACGTCGGGGAAAGGAGAGAGTCATCCACTGCTCAGGTATTTACTGAAGTCAGGCTAACGTTTAAACTTATAATGATGTTATATTGGTAAAAGCGATGTGGTGTGGAATATGTGATTTTTGAAGTGCTAGGTGATACTGTCGGGCATATATTGGGAATTTACATTGGTTACGGCCACACCTAGTGTAGCCTTGTGTGGCTTAAGGCTGGTTACGGATTTATTAGCCGACTGATAGGTAGAGGTGTGTCACTATTTCATATGCCTAAGTTTAGGTTAAATCGCAGATATTGTCTGTCTATCGGCTGGTAGTAGGATTTTGTTGCCAGAGAGGCATTTTGAATACAACATTAGATTATGTGGTATGGAAATTCCTCCCTTAGTGGTCTGGCTTTATTTCTTGACATATGTCTTTAAAATAGAGGCCAATGTCCCATGCCCTTATTCACTGCTTTCCATATGTGAAATTCAGCTGGTTTCAAAGATTTACAAATAGATTAATTGGCAGATATTGACTTCACTGATAAAATTGATATTTTCAGAGGTAAAATCAAGAAATTTTGTGTATTTATCTGCAGATAGGAAAGGAGTAATTTCTTGCTACTTATTCCTAGATTTTTTCACATATTTAATAACAACTAGTAAGACGGTGAAGCACTACTAAGATAGTTAAATAACGAAATTAAAATTTGGGGATGATTAAGATTTACTATACCACTATATCGTTATATAGATGAGTGTATTTTTTTGCCAGTATGATGAGCCGCTGCATCGTATGAATTAAATTAAAAAATTGATGTTATTGTTCAGTAGGACATGTATTGCCAAACTTTTGAACCTGAGGCAGTTTTTTGGATGTAACATGATCTCCTTTGTGGTGTGGTTTAAGTTTGAATAAAAAATGATGGAATAAAAATATTTTGAATTTATTCTATGATATTTTCATTATTATTTTTAGCGTTGCTTCAAAATACCCAGGTAGTTTACCTAAGGGTGCTTTTTGCGATATAGCATTCTCATGGTGACAGGTTCCCTTTAAATATATGATTGAACATCTCTATTCTTTTCACTCTATATATGTCTATAAACAATTTATGAACATGTCATATCCATGCACCGAGCCTGTACAGTGAAACACAGGGACTGTACATTTAATATGGAGAGATAGGCATACTGTGTGTTGTCCTATGGGAAAATACCTACCTAATATAGCTAATAAAAGTAACGCACAATTATATATTTTTTCTCATTTCATAGACTGGATTCCATTTGAATCACTGACAAGAAAAAAAATGATTGTATGTCTCTATATAAAATCCAAGGCACATGGAGTCATTTGATCTAATCTGTATTTGAAATGAGCAATATAACTTTGCACTGGATCAACTTATTCACATTAGGATATCTAATGGTCCCATTGAAAACAAGGATGCAGAAGCAACAGCGCAGAGAGGGAGACACAGTGGTAACCTGAACCAACAATTATTTATTCACCAACAGATACGGTGCCTAGGGCACAATGTAAAAAGGGTAAGACAATACAGGAAATAAGGTAAACTATTTTACAATATGAATACAATGATTCTGACTAAACAGGGTATTAAAATAATTTCAACCACACACTTGTTCTATTATAGAGAAGAAATTCTATAATATACAGTGGTGTCTTGGTCCTAATACCTTAATCTAAAGTGCGTCACTATCAATTTCATATCTGTTGGTAATAATAACCATCACATAGGCCCTAATGGGAGTCAATGGTGTCATATCGTTAGGTTGCAAGCCTGATATCGATGAATCTCTTTGATGACATGTTACATTGGCCGACTATGATCTTTGAAGCACGACCTCGGCCTCCTCTGTACCGTAATTCTAGCCACTCGTCTCTAATATCTTTGTTCTAGTTCTGACCACTCGCCTCTAGTCTTTCGGTTCTGGTTGGACCACTCGTCTCTAGGTTCTAGTTGGACCACTCCTCTCTAGTCTCTCAATTCTGGTTGCACCAGTCATCTCTAGTCTCTCGGTTCTGACCACTCATCTCTAGTCTCTCAGTTCTGATTCTCACCAATAGCATTTAGACTCTTGGTTCTGGTTCTGACCACTCGTCTCTAGTCTCTCAGTTCTGATCACTCATCTCCAGTCTCTCGGTTCTGACCACTTGTCTCTAGTCTCTCGGTTCTGACCACTCATCTCTAGTCTCTCGGTTCTGATTCTCACCACTTGCATTGTATGCCCTTATAGGACACTTCAGGCATACAATGTGTATTAATACATATTCACCTGCCCTTATATTAGTATATATTTCCTGTCTAGTCACCCCTGTCTAACACGCAATGATTCCTTTTTTCTGTTCTATTTTTCTGTTTTTACTATTATAGCTATTAACCACAATTAATGCATATTTTCAGAGGTTTCTCTATAGAATGCATTACCATTCACTTTTTAACTATTTTTGAATCCTTTCTAATTTTATTTGTTTTTGTTTCTTACAGATTAAATTTGTTTGTATTCAATGTGCCTGAATTAGGAATGAAAACAAAGAAACAAACCATTAACGCCATTATTAAACTAAGCTTGATATGTAAAACAATATCAACAACACAACCCAATTTCTAAGAATCCATGCTGCTCTACACCAGCTCATGTGAAGGCATAAATCCTTACTGCAAAATGTCTACCTGTGACATGAACACTGGTTCGTCAGGTACATTCTGTATGAAAAAACATAGTGACAAACTCAGAACAGTTAAAGAGGCTGTCCAGTATTCGAACAACCTCTTCTCAATCACCATGTTCCCCCTTGTATAATAATAACAGCTATACTCACCTCTTGTGCGTGCGCTGTTCCAGCGGTGTCAGCGCTGCCTCTCCCTGTACTTGCATGATGAGCCCTTTAGCCAATCAGTGGCCACTTCACTCTTTCCTCCTTCAGACAAATCAGAAATCCGGAGGAAGTGATACAGGAAGAGCAACTTACTGTCAGGCGCGGAGTAGGAGATGTCTGTATGTACTTCGTGACACACACGTTTAGACCAACGGGCGTCTGATGTACAACAAAAACTTAAACAAGGGGGATACTGGGGACATAATAACAGCAGGGGACCCGGGAACTAGTGGGAGGGGGTAGATGGGACACCTCCTATCCTCACCTGCAGCTGTCCCTACACTCCTATACAGTCCCTATACAGTCTCTGCAACTGTCGCCGAGCAGTAACCTGAGACCCTGAGAAGACACTATAGATGCCCTGGCTAGTGAAGGGCAGGTAAGCTTCACTAGACCCCACTGCTGCACTAACAAGACACAAGGTAAGATAAGACATAAAGGGGGATAAACAGAAGGACGCCAAAGGAAAGGAAACTTTGTTAAAATGAGGAGTCTAGATGGAAATGGGAGGCTCCAGTCCTAAGGCTGTCACTAGTCTCAAAACAGCAAGGAGATGACCATGACACTTACACCTCCACTGGAGGTCAGTTACATCCAAAGGACTGATTGGCTGCAGGGAGAGTTATGTCACTTGAGCCCTGGAAGAGCAGGTGCCAAAACCGCTGGAACAGCATTCACCTATAGGTGAGTATAGCTGTTATTATTTTATAATGGGGGAACATAGTGATTGAGAAGAGGTTTTCTGAGGAGTGAACAACCTCTTTAAAGCTCAATGGCTATTAAAATGACCTAGTTATTCATTGATCTCCAGTTACTAAGCTGACAAACATTCGTTGTCACACTCAAAGCAATAAAGAATGACAATTTAAAATCCATAATGCAATTATCCCAAGAAGTAAATATAAACACATAATTATAAAACAAACAATATAGAAGAGGATAGGGGGTCGAAAATAAGTATTTGGTGCTATATTATTACCATGACTAGAGATGATCGAATCTTTTGAAATTCAAATTCACCTGCGTCAGAGAGTTTTTCCCAAAAATTTGACTCACATGTACTCCAGTACCCCTGAAAAGATCTGTATAATTCTCAGAGTTCTTCTACTCCTACAATGGTGTCCAGTCCCTTTCAAGAGCTTCAATGTAAACATATGTTAAGTAATGTCAAGGTGACCTCGACATATGGCTATGGGTAAACGACTGGTATCTGCTGTTCTGTCTTAAGGCCACGTCTCACTAAGCAACACCGCTAGCAACATCGCTGCTGAGGCATGACTTTTGTGATGTAACAGCGATGTTGCTAGCGATGTTGCTGTGTGTGACATCCAGCAACAACCTGGCCCCTGCTGTGAGGTCGCTGACTGTTGCTGAATGTCCTGGGCCATTTTTTAGTTGCTGCTCTCCCGCAGTGAAGCACAGATCGCTGTGTGTGACAGCGACAGAGCAACAACTGAGTGTGCAGTGAATGTAAATATCGGGTAACCAAGAAGCCCTTTCCTTGGTTACCCGATATTTACCTTCATTACCAGCGTCCGCCGCTCTCACGCTGTCAGTGCCGGCTCCCTGCTCCCTGCACACATAGCCAGACTACACATCGGGTAATTAACCCGATGTGTACTATGGCTAGGAGTGCAGGGAGCCAGCGCTAAGCGGTGTGCTCTGGTAACCAAGGTAAATATCGGGTTGGTTACCCGATATTTACCTTAGTTACCAAGCGCAGCATCGCTTCCACGCGTCGCTGCTGGCTGGGTGCTGGTCACTGGTTGCTGGTGAGATCTGCCTGTTTGACAGCTCACCAGCAACCCGTGTAGCGATGCTCCAGCGATCCCTGCCAGGTCAGGTTGCTGGTGGGATCGCTGGAGCGTCGCTTAGTGTGACGGTACCTTTACACTCTTCTAATCTGTAATATACCCTCACTAAACAGATTTACCCCCAAAAATGGCTGTTGGGCTGGATTCCCTGTCTCGGCTTTTATACAAGCTCCGATAAGCTGTGCTATACTATAATGGCTGTCTGATATGTGATATATGAAAGATATTATTGGGAAATACACTGGTTGCGTCTGAGGTCATGTGACACTTCACAGGCTGATGTAATCTTCTGCATGGTGGAAAATAGCATTGGGCATTTTTGGCCATTTGCAGAAAATGAATCAATTTGCTCATCTGTATAGGTGACACATCTGGCACTAATGAGACATACAGTGCCTTGCGGAAGTATTCGACTCCCTTGAATTTTTTAACCTTTTCCCACATTTCAGGCTTCAAACATAAAGATAAAAATTTTAATGTTATGGTTAAGAATCAACAACAAGTGGGACACAATTGTGAAGTTGAACGAAATTTATTGCTTATTTTAAACTTTTTTAAAAAATAAAAAACTGAAAATTGGGGCGTGCAATATTATTCGTCCCGTTTAAGTTAATACTTTGTAGCACCACCTTTTGCTGCGATTACAGCTGTAAGTCGCTTGGGGTATGTCTCTATCAGTTTTGCAAATCGAGAGACTGAAATTCTTGCCCATTCTTCCTTTACAAATATCTCGAGCTGAGTGAGGTTGGATGGACAGCGTTTGTGAACAGCAGCTTTCAGCTCTTTCCACAGATTCTTGATTGGATTCAGGTCTGGACTTTGACTTGGCCATTCTAACACCTGGATAAGTTTATTTGTGAACCATTCCATTGTAGATTTTGCTTTATGTTTGGGATTATTGTCTTGTTGGAAAACAAATCTCCGTCCCAGTCTCGGGTCTTTTGCAAACTCCAACAGGTTTTCTTCAAGAATTGTCCTGTATTTGGCTCCATCCATCTTCCCATCAATTTTAACCATTTTCCCTGTCCCTGCAGAAGAAAAGCAGGCCCAAACCATGATAATGCCACCACCTTGTTTGACAGTGGGGATGGTGTGTTCAGGGTGATGAGCTGTGTTGCTTTTATGCTAAACATATCGTTTGGTATTGTGCCCAAATAGTTCGATTTTGGTTTTATCTGACCAGAGCACCTTCTTCCACATGTTTGGTGTGTATCCCAGGTGGCTTGTGGCAAACTTTAAACAACATTTTTTATGGATATCTTTGAGAAATGGCTTTCTCCTTGCCACTCTTCCATAAAGGTCAGATTTGTGCATTGTATTCATCCAGAGTGATCATGGGCCTCTTGGCTGCATCTCTGATCAGTCTTCTCCTTGTTTAAGATGACAGTTTGGATGGACATCCGGGTCTTGGTAGATTTGCAGCGGTATGATACTCCTTCCATTTCAATATGATCGCATGCACAGTGCTTCTTGGGATGTTTAAAGTTTTGGAAATCTTTTTGTCACCAAATCCGGCTTTAAACCTCTCCACAAAAGTATCACGGACCTGCCTGTTGTGTTCCTTGGTCTTCATGATGCTATCTGCGCTTTAAGCAGAACACTGAGACTATCACATTTATACGGAAACTTGATTACACACAGGTGGATTATATTTACCATCATCAGTCATGTAGAACAACATTGGATCATTCAGAGATCCTCAATGAGCTTCTGGAGTGAATTTTCTGCACTGAAAGTAAAGGGGCCGAATAATATTACACGCCCCAATTTTCAGTTATTTAATTTTTTAAAAAGTTTAAAATAAGCAATTAATTTCGTTCAACTTCACATTTGTGTCCCACTTGTTGTTGATTCTTCATAATAACATTAAAATTTTTATCTTTATGTTTGAAGCCTGAAATGTGGGAAAAGGTTGAAAAATTCAAGGGGGCTGAATACTTTTGCAAGGCACTGTATATTCTACTATGTCATGATATGGAAATAAAAAAATGATTAAAGGGGTATTCCCATCGCCAAGATCCTATCCCAATATGTAGTAGACATAATAATAATATTAGCAAATACCTCTAATTAAAAATGTAGTTTAGTTCTCATGATTAGCCGCGTCTCTTACCTCATGTGCAGGGCATTGCAGTAACATATAACGTAACAGTTAATTGCTCGTAGTCATAACCATGGATACCTAAGCTACTGTAATGCCCTGCACATGAGGTAAGAGACATAGCTTATCAGGAGAACTATACTACATTTCTAATTGAAGGTATTTGTTAATATTATTATTACACTTACTACATATTGGGATAGGATCTTGGAGATGGGAATACCCCTTTAAGCTTCAAATAAACAGATGTAGCTTTAGAGCACTGATCTCTCTTCATCAAATCCCCTATAATTCTAGCCCATCGTAATTATGGAGGTTACCACCTTAAAATTTGCTAAAAAGATTCTTAAAGTCATCTCTTTACTAATGTCCTGAAAGAGAATGTAGAAGTAGAGCTCCAGCTTGGTATATAGTCCATGATGTACGTTAATGTGACTGGGTCTGAAAATTCAAGACGTCTTTTACATAAAATGTCCAATACAATCAAACAACCACCTCTTTAACAAGATGCATTTATGCAGTTACCAAGGTTATTTATAGAGCTCCCTGTAACAAGCTGTGAATCCTCTGCAGGCAGCGTGAACACTTCAGGTAATACACTTTCACATCTTCATTCGCAGGAGTTTCCAAGTGTCACTTCTCAGTGGATCTTGGGTCTACACTTCTTTTAGATCCTCACTATCAATAGCATAAATGTGCAGTAAGTCAACAACCCGACATCCTGCCACTCTGAACACTGGACATTTCAGAAAGATTTCCTCTATACAAATTAAGAATTACCTGTTTAGCTAACTGGTAGCCATATCAATCCATAGACAGTATGAACAGGATTCATTAATGGGAATATGTAAACAGGTTTTTGTTATGTAAACTGAAAGCAGCATGAAGTAGGGGCTGAGAGCCGGATTCAAGTGATGTGTCAAGTGATGTTCTTTCAATAAAATCAGTGCTTTATCAGCAGAAGATTATCACTAAAGTGATGACTAGATGCATTGTGCCTAATAGTCCTCCTTCTCTCTATAACCATGTCCCTAGCAATTTTATGTCGATGTACAGTGTACCCAGAAAGTTTTCAATCAGTGGTGTGAATGTGGTTATTTATATGGCTCAGTATTCTGAGCACTGCTAGAACTGTAGCAGAGAAAACAGTGAATGTGTAAAAATGACAGCAGGCAGCCCAGTAAGTGACACATCACTGGAATCAGGGTATCTGTCATTACATTATGCTGCTCTCTGATTACATAGCAAAACCTGGTGACAGATTCCTTTTAATGCCGAGTGACTGTAACAAGGGCTTATTTTTGGCTTAGGGCTTACCGTATATTTCAAGCATACTCCAAAAATCCTGTTAAATAATGTTAAAGCTTATTTTTGAGGTAGGATTTAATTTGGGGGAAACACAGTATTTTACTTCGCATTAAAAACTCAAATGTATTTGGTAGAAAGGAGTTTGACTCCATTTTTAATGGAAAGTGTACAAAAAATCCACACAGTTCTTATGGATGCAGCCATATAGTCATTATGTAAGGAGCCATACAAGTTCTCCCAACTCCAGTGAATGAGTCTGTACTGTTTAGCTATATGCCTCCATTATTATCTGGTGGTATACACAGGTTTTATTTGAAGGAAAATATAGGAGAAAGAGCATTGTTTCTAGGAGGAGGATATCATCCTGCCTTTGCCATTAGATGAAGTAGGGAGTTGAAAGGTAAAATTCTGACAAATGCCAAAAAGGCTACTGTCAACAATGTGCCATTCGGGTGATCAGAATTAAAGGGGTTATCCGGCTTATTTTGACTTTTTTTTTATTTCCCTATTGGGCTACATTGGGGCAGGTAAGTAGATAGTGAGCACTTACCTGCCCTGCTTGTCAGCCCCTCTCCCCCGGCTCAGAGGGGTCATGTGACCGCTCCTGCCGCGATTTTGCTGCTTCCGGTCATTTCATGCCAACATAGGCAGGGCCATGTTGACATGCAAATCTGGAATAGCATGTTGCCTCCCTGCTGGGCGGGTACAGTGCGTGGAGTCCCCGCCCCCTTCCCTGCACCATCCCACACATTCCCCCGCACCCCGTACTCTGCCCACAACCTCCCCCTGCACTGTTGTGGGGTCCGTCACCTGGGGGAGGGGCCTGGCGGCGGCTGCCGTGGTGTCAGCACCAGCACCGGGCCCCCTGCTCAGGATCACACATTAAAATATACCGGCATCACAGATCACAGATGCCGATATATTTGAAAGCACTGATGAGAGGGAACGCTGCTTCTCATCACTGCCTGGCTGTCTGTGCTCTCTTCAGCACAGCGGTGACGTCACTACTGTGCTGATATGTCCAGAGCACAGACAGCGCGCGAACGTGCAGGAGCAGCGGGGACCAAGGACGGGTGAGTATGTACTCCCTACATGTGTTCCCTATGGGGGTAGGGGGGTCGGTGAAGAGCGCCGTGTGTGCGTGCGGTGCAGAGCCATATGTGTGTGTGTGCGGTGCAGAACCATATATGTGTGTGATGTGCAGAGCCATATGTGTGTGTGCAGTGCAGAGCCATATGTGTGTGTGCGGTGCAGTGTAGGGGGTGGGCAGACCCCTTACAAAGGAGCCCGGAATGTTGATATTGTTGAATAAAAAAATAAAAATGGTTTTACTGTATGTATATTGGGTTAGGGTTCCCCCTAGTGGCCGGGTGGGACGGCTGTCACCACAGTGGAAAGGAGGAGCCGGCAGAAGCAAGGGGAGGGACCAGAAGTGTTGTTAGGTAAAGTGTGAGTTTGGAAGGCAGTTGGTTGTGGGACAGGAGAGAAGAAGGAGAGCAGGGGCAGAGTGTGGGAGCTGGATAAAGGAGAAGCCGGAGAGTAAAGGAGCGGGCAGAATCTCAAGAGCGAAGCAGACCGGTGTGGGTCCGGTTTGTGGGTAGCCATAGTGGGAGCCGGGTGAAGTAGAGTAGCCGGGCACATCCCCACTGGAGAGGACGTCAAGGGCAGGTTTCCCCCAGCTAAAGCAGTATACAGCCATCTATATCTGCATGTCTGCCGGTCGTGTGAAGAAGCTGTGAACAATAAAGCTGCTTTCTGTTTTCACTGGAACACGTCTGAAGAGTGTTTTCTACGTCGGACAACCGTTGCACCACCACACTCTGCCCCACCATGACATCTCCTGTCCCCAAAGTGACGGCGGAACCAGGGGTAAGCCTGATAGCAAGGGCCATGACTACAAGCCCCGAGGTACCCCTGGCACCCCGTTACAGCAGAACCATATGTGTGTGTGTGCGGTGCAGAGCCATATATGTGTGTGATGTGCAGAGCCATATGTGTGTGTGATGTGCAGAGCCATATGTGTGTGTGCAGTGCAGAGCCATATGTGTGTGTGTGGTGCAGAACCATATGTGTGAGTGTGCGGTGCAGAGCCATATGTGTGTGTGTGCGCTGCAGAGCCATATGTGTGTGTGTGCGGTGCAGAGCCATACGTGTGTGTGTGCGGTGCAGAGCCATATATGTGTGTGATGTGCAGAGCCATATGTATGTGTGATGTGCAGAGCCATATGTGTGTGTGCAGTGCAGAGCCATATGTGTGTGGTGCAGAGCCCGATGTGTGTGTGCGGTGCAGAGCCATATGTGTGTGTGGTGCAGAGCCCGATGTGTGTGTGCGGTGCAGAGCCATATGTGTGTGTGCGGTGCAGAGTCCGATGTGTGTGTGGTGCAGAGCCATATGTGTGTGTGTGGTGCAGAGCCATATGTGTGTGTGTGGTGCAGAGCCCGATGTGGGGCTGTTATTTGCAATGCTGTAGTGATAACAGGTCAGTGCTGGGCAGAATACTGAGAGGGAATGTGTGTGCAGAGGACGAGGCTGGACACTGGGGAGGGGCTGGACACTGAGGCCGGGCGGTGACAGCTCTGACTGAGGTTTTGCACAGGAAGTGGTCATGTTTGCTGGATCTGAATGTAAACAAAGAGCTGCATAGAATAAAGTCATAATTCAAGAGGAACAAAAGTTAGTAAACAAAAAATAACAATGTAGGGGTGTTTTATATGACAATACAGCACAGATTAGCTTAACAAAAATTTTTGAGTTTATGTCGGACAACCCTTTTAAGCCTACATCTGTGTATTGTGCAGGATCTTACAGGTTAAGCCATGTGCTTCAGGCTTTAGTATTATCCAGTATGTGCACTTTTATTACAACTAGCTAATAGAAAAATTGTCTTCATTGCCCAAAGCAACCAATCAGAGCGTAGCTTTTATTTGTTAACCTGCTCTGAAATATAAGCTGTGCAGTGATTGGTTATTATGGGCAACAGAAACAATTCTTAACAACAGTTTTGATAAATCTGCCGTAATATATGTGAGGTTGCACACCCATCTCACAGAAGACATGGCTTAGTTCCTTAAAAGAACCAAAATCCCTCCCTAACTTTCAATTGCAGTACAAATAAAAATACGAGGATTGGTTGATACGGACCACATCATCATATATTTTTGTGAGAAAGGCCTACTCCTCTTTAAACTATCATGTATCTATAGGGCTATTCTTGGATTACAATATTGATGGTCAATACTTAGGGGCACTTTGCACACTACGACATCGCAAGCCGATGCTTGCGATGCCGAGCGCGATAGTACCCGTCCCCGTCGCAGCTGCGATATCATGGTGATAGTTGGCGTAGCGAACATTATCGCTACGCCAGCTTCACCTGCACTCACCTGCCCTGCGACGTTGCTCTGGCCGGCGACCCGCCGCCTTATTAAGGGGGCGGGTCGTGCGGCGTCATAGCAACGTTACACGGCAGGCGGCCAATAGAAGCGGAGGGGCGGAGATGAGCGGGACATAAACATCCCACCCACCTCCTTCCTTCCGCATAGCCGGCGTGAGCCGCAGGACGCAGGTAGGAGATGTTCCTCGCTCCTGCGGCTTCACACACAGCGATGTGTGATGCCGCTGGAACGAGGAACAACATCGGTCATTTCCAAATTATGGAAATGACCGACGCTACACCGATGATACGATTACGACGATTTGGCGCTCGTTAATCGTATCAAAAAGGCTTTACACACTACGATATCGCCTGCGACGCCGGATGTGCATCACTTTCAATTTGACCCCACCGCCATCGCACCTGCGATGTCGTAGTGTGCAAAGTGCCCCTTAGGCTAGGGATGTCAAACTCAAATACATAAAGGAACAAAGTTAAAAATGTTGACAAAGTCAGGGCCCAACCTAGTCACGACCCCTACCATAGTCCTCCTTACAGATTAATGGACCCCAAATAGTCCTCCATACAGAATACTATGCCCTATATATTCCTCCATACAGAATAATGGACCCTACATAGAATAATAGGCACCACATAATCCTCCATACTAAATAATGGGCCCCACAGTCGTCCATACAGAATGAGCCCCACATAGTCCTCCATACAGAATAAGGAGCCCCATATAGTCCTCCTTACAGAATAAAGGGCCCCATATAGTCCTCCATACAGAATAATGGACCTCAAATAGTCCTCCATACAGAATAATAGGCCCTACGTAGTCCTCCATACAGAATAATGGGCCCCACATAGTCGTCCATACAGAATAATGGGCTCCACATAGTCGTCCATACAGAATAATGGGCCTGACATAGTCCTCCATACAGAATAATGGGCCCTACATAGTCCTCCATTCAGAATAATGGGCCCCACATAGTCGTCCATACAGAACAATAGGCCCCACATAGTCGTCCATACAGAATAATGGGCCCCACATAGTCGTTCATACAGAATAATGTGCCCTACATAGTCGTCCATGGAGAATAATGGGCCCCACATAGCCCTCCATACAGAATAATGGACTCCACATAGCCTTCCATACAGAATAATGGGCTCCACATAGCCCTCCACAGAGAATAATGGGCTACAAATAGCCCTCCATACAGAACAATAGGTCCACATAGTGCTCCATATAAAATAATGGGACCCACATAGTGCTCCATATAAAATAATGGGTCCCACATAGCCCTCAAAACAGAATAATGAAAAAACCCCATAGCCAATATCGAGGGGTTGCCATGGTCGCACAGGCAGTGAAAAAGTTCAGTGAAGTTTAGGTTGGAAAAGAAAGAGTTAACTTATTAGATAAGGGTGAAGCGAGGTGATGTAACGCGGACAGCTGAGGAAACTGGTTTAATCCAGCTGTTGCGCGCCTTTTTTACTGTAATATGATTGGTGGTTAGTGTCTTTGTGCGGGAGAATTTGGGTATATATATGAGTGACTAATCGGTCAGCTGGCAGTCCAGCTGATGAAGACTGAAGAAATACCTCATGGAAGACCTCCTGCAGCAGCTGTTGAGAAGAGCCGGAGAACGAGGCGGCGAGGAATGGCTGAGATCCTGCCTGAAAGCCGTTGAGCCGTCGGCATCGTTGGAGCCAGCTGAAGCGGAGCGGCCGGCGGAGTCGCCGCCGGTCATGAATCCTGAGTCGGCAGCGGAGGAGTCGGCGGAGAAGACGCTGCGGAGGAAAAGGAGAAGAAAAGAAGCATACTCACCGCCGACAGCGTCATCGCGGAGGAGTGCCGTGGAGCGGAAGAAGACGTCGGGTGTCAAGTCTCACGGGGCGTCATCGCGAGAACAGCAGCGTCATCAATCCGGGACCAGCGCGGCCGCAACAGGAAGTCGCGGCGAGTCAGCTGACGCGGTCAACAGGAAGAAGATGGCGGCGCCCAGGGAACGGGGGCGCAGCAAAGGCCGGAGTGTTCAGCCGCTGCCCAAGCAAAAGAGCAGCTCTAGGGCAGCGGCGGCACTCGGGGCTTGGGTAGGCGGTACGCCTGCTCCAGCGGCGGGGCATGAAGAGGAGCCTGGTCGGTGTTGCCCTGAAGCGGATCGCTCGGCTTCTGGGACTGGGTCCAGCGACGACGGGTCGGATGCAAGCCTTCAGGAACAGGACGGCAGGAGGGGTGAGATGCCTGCTACCCCTTTCCCTGTGCAGAACATTTTCCCTAATAATGTAAAAGATGTGGTGTTTAAAACACTAGTGGACATTTTAAAGGGTAATAGTCAGGAGTTATCCTTAGCGAACTCCTTGAATAGTTCTAGAACTCAGGGCATTCCTGATTCTTTCCTTAAGGAAGCAATCACATGTGATTTATCGCCGCTTGGCTTCCATTTGAGCGCTTCTGTTAGGGAAAAAATCTGGAATGGAGAGTTTATTGATTTGTTTACTTTATTACCATTAGGTAGGGAACAGCAGCATAGGTCAGATAAGAGGGATGATAAACAGGAGGCTGATGACAAGAAAAAGCCTTTTAAATCATTTAACAACTGGATCCAAGCTTTTTCGATTTATGCTCCTGTTCTAGGGGAGAAAAGGTCTGAATGGTGTAGTGGTTTATTTCAACATGTGGACATCATACTGGAAGCCTACCGCAATTTTGGTGGCACAGCATGGTTGATCTATGACGAATCGTTCAGACAAAAGATGGCGGTTCATTCACACATTAAATGGGGGGTAAAGGATGTAGGCCTATGGTTGAATCTGATGCTCCCACAAAGAAATAATCCGGTTAGACATAATTCTCAGGGTTTGAAAAAAGGGGTGTGTTTCGCGTATAATGAGACGACATGTAAATGGTTAAACAATTGTCGATTTCGACATGAGTGCTCATTTTGCGGGGGAACACATCCCATGGCTAAGTGCTTTAAAAAGATTGCCCAAACCAGTGCCCCAGGAACTTCACTTAAAGAGCAACTTAGTAAAAGCGTTGACGCCAGTGAGGGTGGAAAAAATGCGTCCATGGCTCGACCTTTTCCCAGACAAAGTGAAGCGTGATTTGGTGCTGAATGGTTTCACAGAGGGATTTTTTGTACCAGAATTTAAGGGTTTAGGTTGTTGTATGTTCGGAAATTTGGCTTCGGTAAAGGAACTTCCTCATATTGCAAAAGAAAAAATTGAAAAGGAAGTGGAGGCCGGCAGAGTTGCTGGGCCGTTTAGTGTTCCTCCGTTTGATAATTTTAGAGTCTCCCCATTAGGATTAGTGCCCAAAAAAGAAAAAGGGAGTTTTAGACTTATTCATCACCTGTCATACCCGGCGGGTGGGTCTTTAAACGACGAGATTGATACTGCTAGTACGTCTGTAAAATACGCGTCTTTTGATATGGCGGTAGAATTACTCAGACGTTTCGGTAGGAATGCATTATTGGCTAAAGCTGATATTAAAGCGGCATTTCGTTTGTTGCCAGTGGATCCTTCAGGTTTTAATTCTTTAGGTTTTTGTTTTGAAGGGAAGTTTTATTTTGATATGTGTTTACCGATGGGTTTTTCTTTATCTTGTTTGTATTTTGAAGCTTTTTCTTCGTTTTTGCAATGGGTGTTACAATATGAGATGTCAGTAGGGGGAGTTATTCATTATTTAGATGATTTTTTGTTCATTGGTTGTAGTCAGTCGTCAGGGTGTTTGGAGTTATTATTGAAGTTCATAGATATAGCTAAGTTGTTTGGTGTTCCACTTGCGGATGAGAAGACGGTGTTCCCGTGCCGCAGGTTGGAGTTTTTAGGTATCGTGATAGATTCTGAAAAAATGGAATGCAGGTTACCTGAAGAAAAGGTCACTAAGCTTAGAAGCTTGATCGGTGATATGTCAGTAAAAGAAAAGGTAGTTCTAAAAGAATTACAGTCACTGCTTGGGTCATTGAACTTTGCTTTAAGGATCATCCCGATGGGCAGGGTGTTTTCTCGGAGCCTTTATGACGCTACAAAAGGGGTAAAATCCCCAAGGGCTCACATTCGGCTTACTAGGAACATGAAAGAGGATTTGGCTATTTGGTTGGATTTTCTTCAGGATTTTAACGGTGTAGCTTGTTGGCAGGAACAGTTTCAGTCATCCGAAGCTTTGTCTTTTTTTGTTGGGGTCAATAGTTCTCTGGGTTATGGGATTGTTCTTCATAACCACTGGTCGGTTGGTTGCTGGCCCGAGTCATGGGTGCAGAACAAGGTGCTTCAGAATGATACGGTGTTGGAGCTGTTTTCAATTCTTGTAGCAGTAGTGATCTGGGGTAAAATTTTAGCGAATAAAAGGATTATTTTTCTCTCCGATAACCAAGGGTTAGTTTTCTGTATCAACACATTATCGTCAAAATGTGGTTGGGCGTCAAAAATATTGAGGCATCTTGTTTTAATTTGCTTAAAGTTTAATATTTGGTTAAAAGCAGCATTTGATATGAAGATGAATCGGAATACTGTGGCTGATTGTCTCTCTCACCAGCAGTTGGCGATGTTTCGGCATCTGGTTCCCGATGCCGATCAAGACGGCACTCCTTGCCCTTGTCATCTGTGGGACATTCTATGAGTAGCATTAGTGGGGCAATTATGAATTCAGTGGCTAGTAGAACATGGGCTGGTTATTCAGTCGCATGGAAAAAATGGTGTGATTTTTGCGTTCAAAGGAATGTAAAGGTTGATGCAGTGAATATGGATGCAGCTTTATTATTCATAAGTGGTTTATTAAATGAGAATATTAGTTATGCTTCACTTGCAAGGGTTATTGCCGGTGTTTCATTTTTTCTAAAACTACATGGCAGCCCCCCACTGAATAGTTTCTTTGCAGTTAAGCAGGTTTTTAAAGGGTCTAAAAAGAGCAGGGTGTCAACCCGATACAAGATGTCCGATTTCGTTTGATTTACTCGGGAAGTTATGGGAAGTACTACCATTTGTGTGTTTTGACTCTTTTGAAACATGTTTATTCAGAACGGCCTTCGTCCTGATGTTTTTTGCAGCGTTAAGAATCAGTGAGTTGGTAGCTCGTAGTAAGAATCGGTTATCTGGTTTACTATTGAGCGATGTAGTATTATCAAATGAACGATTATTGATCACTCTTCGGAGTTCAAAAACGGATCAATTGGGTAAGGGTCGTATCATTTCATTAAATAAAGTGCTGGCGGAGGTATGTCCGGTAAGTAATGTTCGTGACTGGTACCACTTTCGTTCTATGGTGCCTGGCTCTTTTTTGGTGCATGCCAATGGGGAGCCAGCTACCATATTTCAGTTTAATAGCGTTCTAAAGAAATGTCTTGCTAAACTGCACATTAGCTCTCAAAAAATTTCCTCGCATTCGTTTAGGATAGGAGCTGCCACTGAAGCGGCAATGCTCGGGCTAGGCGATGACACAATTAAGTGTATTGGCCGCTGGGAATCAAGGAGGTTTAAGGGGTACATTCGTCCTAATTTATTGTTTTAATCATTTTCAATTTTTTAGGACCTTTGACGGTATGGATTGTAGGATACTCTTACATTTTTTGGGCTCAGAAGAGAGCCAAGCACAGGAGCTACACCGAAAATTTATCATTCCAGCAGGAATCTATTCAAATTTTATGGTTTGGATACAGGGGCCTCCGGTGGTTAAACTTAGTTCATGTTTTGAATGATTTGATCTTGAAGGCACCTCTTCCGGATTTAATCATTATTCATTTGGGAGGAAACGACATTGGTAAAATGAATACTCTTGAAATGTTATTTAGTATGCGTAGGGATTTAATGAGTATAAAAACTGTTTTTCCAGACACTACTTTGGTGTATTCGGAGATGATACCGCGGTTAGTGTGGAGTCAGGAGGGGTGTTCGTTCATGAATAAGATTAGAAAAAGGATTAATAGGGAGCTGGAAAAATTGTTTAGGGTTTTGGGTGGTTTCTCTTATCGGCACATTGATTTAGAGGGCTTTACTCCAGGGTTATTTAGGCTTGATTGGGTTCATCTGTCCGAGATCGGTTTAGATATTTTTAATGTGGGTTTACAGTCTGTGGTTGAGAAGTGGCTGAGTGGTTTGGGGGGGCCACGACTGTTTAGTCGTGTCCTTGTGGAAAAATCACCCAGCTCGCCTGGGTGGATTTGCTTGGTAATGGTTTATTTTGGTGGCATGATGGTGGAACATCATGCAATTTTGTTTAAAAGATATTTATAGGTTTTTTTGGTATCTTTAATGTTTATTTGATTGTATTGGTTACTCTTAATAAACCATCACGGCCACTTTTCATCCACATTCTGTCTGTGTCTATTTATTTATTTATATAGTTATTTAAGTTATCAATTTAAATGGTTATTTTGAATATGCCTTGTGCTACCATGAAAAAACCCCATAGCCAATATCGAGGGGTTGCCATGGTCGCACAGGCAGTGAAAAAGTTCAGTGAAGTTTAGGTTGGAAAAGAAAGAGTTAACTTATTAGATAAGGGTGAAGCGAGGTGATGTAACGCGGACAGCTGAGGAAACTGGTTTAATCCAGCTGTTGCGCGCCTTTTTTACTGTAATATGATTGGTGGTTAGTGTCTTTGTGCGGGAGAATTTGGGTATATATATGAGTGACTAATCGGTCAGCTGGCAGTCCAGCTGATGAAGACTGAAGAAATACCCGCCCGCCCGCCCCCTGTTTTTCTTATATAGGGTAGTTGCTTATGTCGTGATGTTTTATTAGAGGGAAAAATCACCCAGCTCGCCTGGGTGGATTTGCTTGGTAATGGTTTATTTTGGTGGCATGATGGTGGAACATCATGCAATTTTGTTTAAAAGATATTTATAGGTTTTTTTGGTATCTTTAATGTTTATTTGATTGTATTGGTTACTCTTAATAAACCATCACGGCCACTTTTCATCCACATTCTGTCTGTGTCTATTTATTTATTTATATAGTTATTTAAGTTATCAATTTAAATGGTTATTTTGAATATGCCTTGTGCTACCATGGGCCTCACATAGTCCTCCATATAGAATTACATACGGTATCTGGGCTAAGCCATCAATATCAGATGTAAACAATAACGAGAAGGCAGAAGGCATTTGTACCAATGGTAAAATATTGTTCACAAAAAGGTATCCCCGATTACACCCTAGGGGTGACTAGGGTTTAATGGGGCTACCTTTTTGTGAACAATATTTTACCATTGGTACAAATAAAAAAAATCTATTACAAACATATTCTAAATCATACTAATTCTACTTAAAAGGCTAGTCCTATCTTTATAATTTACCATCTATTCATAGTAAAGGTGATAACTTGCTGATCGGTGAGAGTCTGAGTACTCGGATCCCAAAGGATTCTAAGAACAGGGATCTGCAGAGCCCCGTCTGAACAGTGGCTGGACAGATGCACCACTACTTTTTTAATTCTCTAAGGGACATTTGGAAGGCTCAGTTTTGTCTGGAATTTTAATAGAAAATGAAAGGAGCGGTGCTGTGTATGTCCAGCCATCACAGCTCAGTTCCCCGGACCAGGGAGTCCTAGTGCTTGGACCTCGGCAGGTCAGCAAGTTCCAAGGGTTCTTAAAAGGGTTATTCGAAAGATGAGAATACCGTTCACCAAAAACCTGCAGGTCTACAAAATAATGGAAGGCAAACACAAATAGCAATCACATATAGTCAGGTCCTATAGGTATAATTGTGCATCCACTGTATAAGATTCTCATCACAATTTGGGCAACCTCAAACTGTACATGCAATTATTACACTGCATTGATGGGACTCACTGACCAAAGTGAACCTCTACTTGGAAATAAAATATAGATTTAGGAAAAACTTGTTTCCAGCATACGTGTAAGATCATGCCAGTTATCCTTCTCCAGTCTGCACAGATCTTCTTACCTTCTCTGCCTTCTTTAGTCTCGCTCTCTACAACATTCAAGAAATTATTTTCTTGGCTCAAATGAATTTCCAGCCTTTTTTTGTTTTTTTTTACTGCACTTTTCTATGTCCTGTTGTGTATAAATATGTGACTCTTCAGATTTTGTGTTATACCATGCCTGATGAAGAGACCTGAGTAGTCTCGAAAGCTTGCAATTATTACCATCTTTTCAGTTAGCCATTAAAAGGTATCAACCACTGAGGACTCTCAGTTCTTTTAAACAATTTTTTTTTTCAGCCTTAAGGAGTCTCGTACAAAAGGTGGCACTAAGTGGAAGTGGAAGAGAGCAAAGATGACCTGACAGTTCTATGTCAATGGTAACGTATGTAACGTATGCTGTTAAACTTTAAAGGGGATGTCCACCTTTTAACATCAGGTCAGTAACATGCTGTGCAGGTATAAAATCTTTATGGCATCCTAGTTTTCCGGAAACAGAGCTAAAAATCTAGTGCATAGCCATTGAGTGAAGTCACGAGCAAAGACAGAAGAAAGCCCCCATACAAGAACAATACATGGGCCTTTAGCAATCCAATAGCTCTTCATAATGCTCAATTCTACCTGCTTTGGAGGTGGATATTGGCCCCCTTACCACTTGTGCCCTTGTGCAGCTCCCCAGGTTGCGCCAATGATACAATTATGTGTCTGTATTTGGATAAATATTCATAAAGCATTTATATCTTTCATCTGGGTACATAGCGATATGACTCCCCCATCAATATAAAAAGATTTATGTAGAGTGGATTAATCCAACATTACAGTCTACAAATAAGCACCATAGGTGCTCAGAAGCCACCCACAAATACTAATAGTAATTTTATTAAACAAATTAGACAAAATACACATATATATATTTAAAAATAGAGTCTTTAAATAAGAACAGTTAAATGGCGAATGGACATCATAGCAAATATTATCATCAAATGGGCATATTGCAGATTGGATTTGCTCCCAGGATATGGTAGGGCAGAAAAGCCAGTGCAAACCAAAATAAAGTGCCAGTGCAAACAAGGAGGTAGTTTACACTGTTTGAGAACAACATATTTACTGCTGACCCATGTTAAGTGTACTATGGTGTCCACTCCAAACGCCCCTTTGGTGTTTAATTAAACCCAGCTGGAGGTTATGCATCTCGGATGAGTAATCAGAGGCAGCTTCTCTCCACCCTGCTCCCACTAGATTGAAAAGTCCCCTTTAAGTGCCTGGATATGGAAAAAACTGTCAGTAATGGGGAGTGGAGCAGGAAAAAGCAGCCAGGGACCTGTTTCTGGTTCCCAACCGACTTTTCAAATTATATTTACACCACGGCAAAAACGGCAGAATTTCAGCGTAACACATACAGTGCCCCCTTGAATTTTTCAACCTTTTCCCACATTTCAGGCTTCGAACATAAAGATAAAAATTTTAATGTTATGGTGAAAAATCAACAAGTGGGACACAAATGTGAAGTTAGAGAGAATAAATTGAAAAGTGGGGCGTGCAATATTATTCGGCCCCTTTACTTTCAGTGAAGCAAACTCACTCCAAAAGTTCATTGAGGATCTCTGAATGAGCCAATATTGTCCTAAATGACTGATGATGATAAATATATTCCACCTGCGTGTAATCTAGTCTCCGTATAAATGCACCTGCTCTATGATAGTCTCAGTGTTCTGTTTAAAGCACAGAGAGCATCATGAAGACCAAGGAACACAACAGGCAGGTCCATGATACTGTTGTGGAGAAGTTTAAAGCCGGATTATGTTACAAAAAGACTTCCACAACTTTAAACATCCCAAGAAGCACTGTGCAAGCGGTCATATTGAAATGGAAGGGTATCATGCCATTGCAAATCTCTAAGACCCGGCTGTCTCTCAAAAATTTCATCTCAAACAAGGAGAAGACTGATCAGAGATGCAGCCAAGAGGCCCATGATCACTCTGGATGAACTGCAGAGATCTACAGCTGAGGTGGGAGAGTCTGTCCATAGGACAACAATCAGTTGTACACTACACAAATCTGGCCTTTATGGAAGAGTGGCATGAAGAAAGCCATTTCTCAAAGATATCCATAAAAAGTGTTGTTTAAAGTTTGCCATAAGCCACCTGGGAGACACACCAAATATGTGGAAGAAGGTGCTCTGGTCAGATGAAACCAAAATCGAACTTTTTGGGCACAATGCCAAATGATATATATGGCGTAAAAGCAACACAGCTCATCAGCCTGAACACACCATCCCCACTGTCAAACATGGTGGTGGCAGCATCATGGTTTGGGCCTGCTTTTCTTCAGCGGGGACAGGGAAGATGGTTAAAATTAATGGGAAGATGGATGGAGCCAAATACAGGACCATTCTTGAAGAAAACCTGTTGGAGTCTGCAAAACACCTGACACTGGGACGGAGATTTGTCTTCCAACAAGACAATGATCCCAAACATAAAGCAAAATCTACAATGGAATGGTTCACAAATAAACATATCCAGGTGTTTGAATGGCCAAGTCAAAATCCAGACCTGAATCCAATCAAGAATCTGTGGAAAGAGCTGAAAGCTGCTGTTCACAAACGCTCTCCATCCAACCTCACTCAGCTCGAGCTATTTGCAAAGGAAGAATGGGCAAAAATTTCAGTCTCTCGATGTGCAAAACTGATAGAGACATACCCTAAGCGATTTTTTAGAAAAGTTTAAAATAAGCAATAAACTTCATTCAACTTCCCAATTGTGTCCCACTTGTTGATTCTTCACCATAACATTTTATTTTTTTTAACTTTATGTTTGAAGCCTGAAAAGTGGGAAAAGGTTGAAAAATTCAAAGGGGCCGAATACTTTCGCAAGGCACTGTATATCTCTGAATATCAGTAATTATCATAGGGTATGTAATAACAGAACAGGGGAGCCTATATTGGCCCTCAGACTCGAGACCCTGCACTTTCCCTTATCTTAGAGGTAGGCTCGATAGTAGCCAGGTCTGAGCCCCCAGTGTTACCCTGACTCCTGTCCGAGCCCTGATTTTACTTCCCCCACCCTTGGAGAGGGCTGGAAACCCAGAAACAAAACTCCACAGAAATGAGATGGACAAGGGAGAACGAAAACTCGTACATACTGCACTTAAACACAAGGAGAGACAATATGTGTACAGGGGAATAAAGAAAAGGGTAGGAAGTAAATGAACAACAGTGGAACTTCCACACCACGCAAAATAGAAACTACAGATCACCATAAACAGTAATACTACTAAGACCGGGATCGCTGGAGCTACGCTAAAGGTATCTTCGGCGATCTCCTAACACACTCCCCAGCCTTAAATAGGAAGAGACCAGCTGTGGATGGTAATCAGCAACCTGACTCTCAGAAAAGTTGCACGCGGCTTGAAAAGGGATTAACTCCTGCATGGCTGGGAGCAGTGAAAACAACTCAACCGACGCCCAGCCAAACTGAGCATTTAAGAAAAAACAGGTTACCTGTCGGACTCTGCAATGTGAACAGTGTTCAACGCCGTTGCTGTAATCCGCAAGTGAGGATCTAGACAGTAATACAGATTTATATTGAAATCCAAGAAGCCAGTTATTTTTTTCCTTTCTAGATGTGACCATTGAACTACATTTTTCAGCATTGTGAATTTAACAACCTATCCAAGAACCCACTTTACAATCTATGGCTATTAGAGTGCATGCATGTCTGTATCAATAATGGCTGAAGAATGTTTGATACAAGATCATGTATAATACTCTACAGCGAAGGCCTTTAATATGATAATCTACAGCTGTTGTAACATTACAACTCCCTAGTCTGGGCATGCTGAGATTTGTAGTTTCGGAACATCTGGAACATACCTTCAATAGGTATTTTCTTTCATAGCAAAATAGGAGGCAAAGCTTTTCATTGTATTTGACGGCCAAGAAGAAAGGAAATTGAGAAAGACATTCTAAATGTCAAAAAAATAGCCTTGTATTCCCAATACCAGAAAGAAGCTTCCTTTCCCGAAAAACTTCCTAAGCAAAGACTATATGTGCGTACTACTACTACAGCATGATGTTGGTGCCACTATACAGTCTGAAGAAGTTTTCTTGAATGGAATATGTAGTTCCATGTACTGTATCCATACTGGTGACTTATTGCTTTTACTTTGCGTCTTTCTTTCTTTTGAGGGAACCTCATAATTGCAAGCTCCCCTCTTGGACAGAATGCTGGCACGTATGTAATCTGTACAAGCAAATCAATATTCTCTCCAGCAGGTGAGAAAGTCCCGAATCACACAGTTTATAAAATCCTGCTGTGCTCCTGCCTACAAAGACAAAATTAATAAGTCGAGCTCTGGCTCCTCAAATGTCAGCACGTTCCAGTTCATTGCTATAATAGATAAACACTGCAAAGTTCACTGTACTGTACATAGAAAATGAAAAATCAGAATGTCTGCGGATTGCAGTAAACTTCAAACCCAGAGGTTTAGATTTATGATCATCTCATTATATGTCTATATTTGCCATCTTTGGCAGCAGCAATACTTATTCTTAATGTATACTGCTGCTGAATCTCTTTTCTGTAACCAGAATCCTAGTCCCACTTATTCAAGTCAGATGTTAAAGGATTATCTCCACAACTGTACACACATATATATATATATATATATATATGTATATATATGCACCCAGCTTTACAGAGCAGAATGGGATATCCTGTGCTTTTTTCCCTAAAACTACATTTCTTAGTAACACACTACTTCTCCTTAGTGCTGCAGGTCCCTCACTCTACTTTCCTGTATGCTTCCTGATATGCTGTGAAAAAGTATCAATACCCCCATGAACTTTTCCACATTTTTTTAAGCTATACCCACAAATGAAAATGTATTTTACTGGGATTTTATGTAATATATAGGGATGATCGAATACCTCAAATATTCGGCTTCGCGAATATTTGCCGAATAGGTTGCCGCTATTCGACTATTCACGAATATTCGATGCGCAATGTAAGTCTATGGGAAACTGCTGTTGCTCTCATTTGTATGGATGGACTCCTACATCCTGATTCGGGCACAACGGAGTTAACCAGGTCAGCTGAGGTTCCAGGTGATTCACAGGAGTGAGCTGGTCTACATTGTTCGACTTTATATATATATATATATATATATATATACTGCAGGGTCCTTGGGAGGTGGGGGCGCTGCTTGGGGCAGGTGAACGCTGCGGTGGCAGCGTTTGATCTCCTGCTCCCGCTCATATAATATGCACAGCCGCTGTCCATCTCCGGTGGTGCTGAAACCGCACCGCAGTGACGGGCTGGGGGAGCGGTGCATATTATATGAGCCTGCGCCCCCCTGTGATGGCACATGCCCCCCACTGTGTTAGATATGGCCCCCATGCTGCTACTCATTCTAAAATAGAAAAGCTTTACTTATCCCCTCCAGCGTTTCTTCCCGGTGTCCCTGCTTCCACTGTGATCAGGCACGCAGAGATCTCACTCTGCTGTGCCGATCACATGACCGCACTAGAACCAGGAAGTGGAGGAAGAGAAGCACGGAGGGAGCTCAGCGCTGGAGGAGGTAAGGAAAGAGGGTTTTATTTTACTATGGGCAGCAGCCTGGGGGCGATATCTAACACAGGGGGAGCTGTGCGATCTATAGGGGCCATGAACAGCACCATGGGGGCGATATCTAACACAGGGGGACTTGTGCGATCTATAGGGGCTATGGGCAGCACTATGGGGGTGATATCTAACACAGGGGGACTTGTGCGATCTATAGGGGCCATGGGCAGCACTATGGGGGCGATATCTAACACAGGGGGACTTGTGCGATCTATATAGGGGCCATGGGCAGCACTATGGGGGCGATATCTAACACAGGAGGACTTGTGCGATCTATATAGGGGCCATGGGCAGCACTATGGGGGTGATATCTAACACAGGGGGACTTGTGCGATCTATATAGGGGCCATGGGCAGCACTATGGGGGCGATATCTAACAAAGGGGGACTTGTGCGATCTATATAGGGGCCATGGGCAGCACTATGGGGCGATATCTAACACAGGGGGACTTGTGCGATCTATATAGGGGCCATGGGTAGCACTATGGGGGCGATATCTAACACAGGGGGACTTGTGCGATCTATAGGGGCCATGGGCAGCAGCATGGGGGCGCTATCTAACACAGGGGGACTTGTGCAATCTATATATGGGCCATGGGCAGCACCATGGGGGCGATATCTAACACAGGGGGACTTGTGTGATCTATAGGGGCCATGAGCAGCACAGGGGAACGTGTGCCATCACAAGGGGGCTATATTCAATATAAAGGGGCCATATCCAGATTAAGGGGGGCTAATTTTAGGATGGGGGGCTATGAGGGACATATACCCTATATGATTTGTTAGAGGGACACTGGCATTATAAGATGGACCCCATTTAACATTAAAAAAAAAATTCTCTTTTCCTTCACCAAATTTGGGGGTGCGTCTTATAATCAGGTGCGTCTTATAAAGCGAAAAAAACCCGGTAGATAGTAATAGAAATTGCCCATTAAATGTTATAGATCTGCAGACCTTTTCTGTACAGCTCAGTTGAACCAGCGGCATAAATTATTTTTTTTAGCTTTATTTTGAAAATAAATGCATAAAGAAATACAAGTGTTATTATCCATAGTAAATCATGCATGTATCTATAAATCTAAATAGTTGCAATATCTAAGTATTTTAAGGATCTTAGGAAGAAAAGGATCAATATGAAATAAACTTGGTCTAATAAATATGAAGGAAGTAGATGGTAAACAGGCTGAAAGAGCTGGAGGGAACAATGTGAAATACATGACAAAATAAGTCATCACAAGAATACAAATCAGCTCATCACACGGTGAACTTGTTCGATCGAAACTCGGCCTGTTTACCGGATATTTCCTGGAGTGTTACACTTACAATTCCTACAGTTAAAACTTAATGTACAACAAAAGTGTCACCAAGAAAGTAAAACTATGAAAGTGGCCATAAATGTTTAATGCATAATCAGAAAATACATATTATCTATATGTAATTATATAAAGAATAGCTGTATTACCCGGCGTTGCGCAGGATAGTAACCAACTATTCTTAAGTTAAGAATCTTAACAAAATAAAATGCATTAAGAAAAAATTATTTTGCACATAAAAGTCACAAACTAAACAGGTGTCACTACCAAAATCAGATTAACTCACACATAAACTGTCTTATACTAACAATGTCCTTGTTGCTTATAGCAATCAATCAGAGCTCCTTGACCTCTAACAAAATAGACGCAGAACTTTGAATTTGTGCTATAGGCCACCTGATAAACATCCAGGGTAACTGTCAAACCAGCCAATATATTCCCTAAAACATCCAAACAGTTCTGTGAGTCTATTTCTGTGTGTGTGTCTCTTTCTGTGTATGTGTCTCTTTCTGGGTGTGTGTTTTTCTATGTGAATCTCTTTCTGTGTGTATCTCTTTCTGTGTATGTGTCTTGTTCTGTGTATGTCTTTTTGTGTGTATCTCTTTCTGTGTGTATCTCTTTCTGTGTGTGTCTCTCTGTGCCTCTTTCTGTGTGTGTCTATGTGTGTCTGTGTCTCTTTCTGTGTGTGTCTCTGTGTGTCTTTTCTGTGTGTCTCTTTCTGTGTGTCTCTTTCTGTGTCTTTTTCTGTGTCTCTAACTGTGTGTGTCTCTAACTGTGTGTGTCTCTTTCTGTGTGTGTCTCTTTCTGTGTGTGTCTCTTTCGGTGTGTGTCTCTTTCGGTGTCTCTTTCTGTGTGTGTGTGTGTCTCTCTGTATGTCTCTTTCTCTGTCCGTAATAGGAGTCTATAATAACAGATCCATTGGCAGCTCCACTAACTTTAATGTAAGCAGGCTTTTTGGTGAATAACTGTAAAGCATGGGGTTACATTTCCCCCTCAAAACATAGCCTATGACATTCCCTGACTGGAATGAGGCGACTGTGCAAAATTTTGTGATTATAAATGTGAAGTGCAGAATTCTTTAGCGGACATACACACATTCATACATTCAGCTTTATATATTAGATCATATGGATTTAACCACCACTGCAAATTTGGCCTATTTCCAAAATTTACAAACTTCCTACTGTCTACACTAATAATCCAGTGGAACAAGAACACAACTAATAAATCAAATAGTTTCTGCATATTCAACACAAAATGCCACTTTACTGACTACTGGAGTCTCAGTATTATTCAAGCCTTTATAACAATCGTCTTTAGTACTTAGTAGAGCACCTCTGGCTGTTATAACCTGCTGCAAATGTGATACCTAGCCACATACTATCTTCTGACATCATACCTGAGGACTCAGCCCATTCCTCCTGGGCAAACGGCCTTCAGTTCACGGACTTTGATATGGTGGAGCTCATGTTGCCTACACAGTCTTGACCTCAACCCCATTACCACCCAGAAAACTCTTTTAACATCCTTCATTTCGGAATAGGATGTCCAACAAGTTATTAAAATTAGCTTCTCATCTATTCTGGTGTATTTCTATTATAGGGGAATGTCATAATTAAAAAAAAGGGTGTTCTACGCCGGAAATTCTGAGAATAGACTTACAAAAAGAGAGAGCGATTTTAGCACTCAATTAATTTCTAGTGAACACTGGTGATTAGGCTGAATTATTAGCTTCTATCAATGCATGAGCGTCAGGGGAGCTGAACATTCAACAACTGCTTTAATTAGAGTTTAAATAATGAAATATACATTGACAGCTGAAAAGTTTGACCGTGTGCACTAAGCAGTGTTACTTCCTGCAAGAATGCCGATACGTTCAGATACCGTATATTCCGAGGTGCACCTAGTACTATCATGCGCGATACTCCCCATCATACGGCACTAGATTCCTTATAAAATATTTCCACCATTCAGCATACTTAAAGTAGATAAGCATTTACGAATAAAGGCCAAGACCGCCCATGTCAGGGACATGCCTGTCAACAAGAATTCTAAGCATAAATATGTAAAAGATTGCGCACAAATTACCATGTGTAACCCTGGTTGAGCAGTTTCAGCTGTTATCGAAGCTAATTCTGTCACATTCCTAACACATCACGTTCAGGGATCTTCACCGAGGGGGTTTTCACAGGAGTTTTGCTGCTCTAGCATTTAGCACATTATGCTCCAAGAATGGTCGGGGGATATAATCTGCAATAATGAAACATGTACGTGGAAGTCATATGTAAGGCCTTTTATGTGTAGATTTAATCGAAACAAGGTCTCTACAAACTGATTTTTTAAGCATTTATTGGTCCACTTTTCAACCACATTCTGGATTCAGAATATTCTTATCTAGGCCTCGTGCCCATCTCTATAGAAGGTGTTCTCGAGGGCGCACATTCAGCTGCAATGCACTGCGGTGCAGAGACCCGTCTGGCCCCTGCACTGCAATACATGCCGAAAGGCAAAAAGTAGCCAGCAGCTGACGTCAACTACCCATGACTGAGGGCGCACATTCAGCTGCAATGTACTGCGGTGCAGAGACCCGTCTGGTCCCTGCACTGCAATACATGCCGAAAGGCAAAAAGTGGCCAGCAGCTGATGTCAACTACCCATGACTGAGGGCGCACATTCAGCTGCAATGTACTGCGGTGCAGAGACCCGTCTGGTCCCTGCACTGCAATACATGCCGAAAGGCAAAAAGTGTCCAGCAGCTGACGTCAACTACCCATGACTGAGGGTGCATGACAGTGACATCATGCATTGCTATAGCACGAACATGGATGTCAGCTGTTAGCCACTCTGCATTGGCTACAGGGGAGGACACAATGTGACATAGGAGCTGGTAAAGATGGGTACAATTTGTTTTCTTAGAAGCAGAATAGAGACATAAATACCAGGAAGAATACATATTTAACAGGATAGGGACACATATACCAGGAGGGGCCCAGGATGGGGACATATATACCAGTAAGGGGAGATATTCACCAGGATGGGGATATACTGTATATAAAAGAGGCCCAGAATGTTGACATATATACCAGGAAGGGGACATATTCATTAGGATGGGACATATATACCAGGAGGGGCCCAGGATGGGGGCATATATACCAGGGATGGGACATATATACCAGGCGGGGCCCATGATGGGGACATATATATCAGGAAAGAGATATATTCACCAGGATGGGACAAGTATAATAGGATGGGCCCAGGATGAGGTCAAATAAACTAGGATGGGAACATATATACCAGAATGGGGGACATATATACCAGGATGGGGGGCATAATTGCCAGGATGGCATTCATATTTACCAGGAAAGAGCCCAGGATGAGGTACATTAGAAAAGGGACATTACTACATAATAGGGGGAGGGAACGCATGTTTTTGTAAGATTTAGAAAGCTACAAGGACCCATACATCTGACCAACATGTGGGGAAGGCCAGGTACAAATTTTGCAGCAAGGCCCGTTGCACTCTAGTTACGCTACTTTCTCTAGATGTATTGCTTTCCCTTCTTCATTAGACAAAATACAGTGGCAAACCATGTGCTATATGGTGCATAATTTGGACCTTTAAAGCGTTTGTCATCATTCATGATTCATCAGACTTTAGACTTCATTTTTAAACTCACTCCTAATTTAAAGAACATATGAAATACTACAGCAAATCTATACCAAAGGTATCTATGGGGGAAAAAAAGAAAACAAACTTCTGTAGCTGTATGGTGTGTTGGGGCTCAGTCAGACATCTATTTTTCAGACACAGGATCTATGTACTTCATGGATAAACCATGTACATATTATAGTCTATGTGACTTTTTACACGTCTATGATCTTTTGTGGCCATAGTGCCTTGTAAAAAAAAACCAGACATTGACTTAAATCAAAGATCAAACTCATCCTTTCTTGTCTGAGGGTCCATAAAAACCTCAGACAACGCACTGATGTCATCCTAGTTGCCTCCGTGTGCTTTCCGTTTTTCACTGATTGATGGTAAATGCTTAAGAAACAAGTTGGGTTTTTTTTTTTACGTACAAGAGTAATTGATGAAATTCTGATGCCAAGAAAGACAGACTGACAAAATTCTGATGAAAATCTGATCATTCCTAAACTAATTGCACAGCGGACCTTGGAAACACAAGGCAATTTAGGGTTACTTGGCACCAAAGTGAAGCTGCTCTTTTTTTCGGAAAGCATATTATAAAAGGAATTATCACCAATAAGCCAATCTGCCCGCATACTAATTAACAATATGTTTCTCTATTGTTGAGCACTAAGAGATCCAAACAAGAAAGATGTTCAGGGCGATACATCTCTACACAGCACAGACAGCTGCTGGTGAGGAATGATTTGCACCATGGGGGCAAGCTGAAGCCTAAGACTGGGGTCACACTGGTATATAGGGTCCGATACGAGAGAATCCGATGTGATATGGTAATGACACTGGCTCAATGTCTGCTGCGAGCGTAAGCCGAGAGTCATTCTACCGTGTTCCGATTCTCTTGCATGCGAAAACTGGAACCCAGGTGAGAAGATTGGGAGATTAATCACCCCATCTTCTCCATTGTCTGTCTTGCAAATCCCACCAAGGACAACATATGCCAGGGGTTTGTATGTTCTCCTGGTGTTTGTGTGGGTTTCCTTCCAAATACAAACTAAGAGGGAGTTTAGATTGTGAATCCCAATGGGGACAGTGATGACAATGTCTGTAAAATTCAGCCGATTATGATGGTGCAATATAAGCAATGCGTAATAAATAGTAATAAAAGGGAGACAAGACAAAGTGAGAAACTCATAATCTTATCCTATTAAGGTATGTGACCATGATCAAGACTCACTGCGTCCTGGATGCAGCGGGTCCAGACCTGCGGGGCCGCGAGTATCCTCCGCAGGAGAACACAGAAGACTTGCGGTCTCTCGCTTGTGTTCTCCCTACGGAGGACGCATGCAAATCCGCAGCAAACAATTGACATGTTGCAGTCTGGAATTTCAAGAAATCCCATCCACTATGATTGTACTGTACAACGCAGCGTTTTGGACGCAGCAAAAACACGCTACATCCAAAATGGTGCAAACACTGATCGTGGGCACGCACCCATAGAGAAACAAAAATCAAATACCAAATAACTAAAATAACCAGTTACATCACACTGTGCCCATTCATAACATAACTAGGAGAAAAACCACACCAATATCTTAGGTGCAAATACTGGGTTTCATAATCCTGGTGGAATAGACAGTGCTTGCAGAAGTGATTGAGCATTTATAGAGGGAGTCTACAAATATTCAGACAATGGCCGCCCTTATTATTTAAGAAAACAGCCACAGAACGGTGATTTAACTAAATAAGACTTATTAACAAATATGCAGAGACATGTACTTAATGTGAGGCTAAAGGACCCGACTTTCCAGAAAACGTCCAGTGAGAATGTCTGGGTTGGGTGATTTTGGCCTGCAGAACGGAACGCCACAATCTTTCGTGGCCCCAATCCTCGTGAACGTGGGAGATCTGGCACTCCCACATCCTTTCCAAAGCAGTTTCACATTGATGACCATAAGGATGTTTCTCAGTGATAACTGCTAGTAATGAACATGGCAGATCTGGTTTAGCTAAAAGCCTGAGATGTCGTTCTAAGTGCTAAGTGAGGAGGATCCATGTGAGGTTGTAGGATTCTGCTCTAAACCTATCCTAAACCTTGGATCTTCGGACCCAGCTTTTGCTACATGGGACATTTTTCAGAATTTTGTTATTAAGTGTCATGTAGTGGGTTCTCACTGCACTTGTAACTTAAAAGGGCATCCACAGGTTGATGACAGGTATTCTTCAAACTTTTTGCTTTAATGCAGTGGTCCCCAACTCCAGTCTTCACGGTCCACCAGTAACTCAAGTTTTCAGGATTTGATCAGTATTGCACAGGTGAGAGAACATGTGGCAATTTCTGATGCCTGATAATAATTCCATCATCTCTAATACTATGGAAATCCTGAAAACATGATCTGTTGAAGGGACTTGAAGACTGGAATTAGGGAACACTGTTCTAATAAACAGCATAACCCCGACCTTGAGGATATTTTCATTACTTAAACTACACTGGGCGATAATAATGCCTTTGTAGTTACTAGTGTGAAAAGTTATTGACTGATGGTTTTGCTTACAGCTTATTCTCCAAACCTCTCTATACATGTGAATGCTCAGTTCATACGTTTTTAATGGGAAGAGGAAATAAGCCATTGTCAAAACAATTCACTTCAAATCCAAGGATCGGACATGCTGAAACTGAACATGCACCATCCTTTCTTCCCCAACGTATGCCTAAGTATAATTAATATTTATGGAGTTTTTTACGTTATGCTGTGCAGACAATGACGTAAGTGATAAAACATTACACAATAAATTACTGAGCTCCTCCTAGTGGTGGCTAGAATAACTGGAATGTAATATTATGACTCAATGTCAATACAATATCAATTGGATTTGAGCTCTATATTTAAAAAAAATGCTTTGATGTCTATAATAATAAATGATAGATTATGCTGAATCTAAAAATGAAACATTGTTAGAAGAAACTAACGCTCTTTAAGTTCATGTGCCCATATAGCCCCATTTGAACATTTTCCTTAACATTCTTTCAAAGTGTCACACGGAATTTTGCACAAACGTCACCGACTGTCAAGACGGCATTGGGCGCTGTTCAGATTGCAAGTTCTGACACTCCTCCCGATGGTTTCTCTGGTGTCTGGGATCAACAAAGGCAGACCTGGGCGTCGATCTGCTGTGTGCTAATTCATAGGCAGATTAGGAAGAGTTAATATTTGCTGTTATGCTTGATCCTTTGATCACATGTTGTGGGGAGGTCTATCACATCTGCTCCCCTCCTATTTATGCTGGTTGAAACCTTCCAGCAATGCCAGCTATAGGTTATTCTGTGTTGGTCTGTGTCGTGTGGTGTCTTAGAATAACTAGTGAAATTTGTGCTCATTGCTTGGTGCGGTTGTGAGTGTTTACCCCTCTTGTTTTGTAGCTTCCTTCCTGCTCTTGTTTTTCCTCCTGAACCTCTTATTGTTTTTACCTTTGTGTGTACGTGCTGTGTGACAGAATTTTGGTTTTCCTCTGTCTTTTTCTGTGGGTTTCATCACAGTCCTGTCCCATCCCTTCCTGGAAGTAGGGAGAATCAGGTCAGGACTGGTCAGTAGCAAGGCTAGGAAGGAAATTCAGGTCTCTCCACCATTAGGAGTATCCCTGGGGTTAGCGATAGCATAGGGCCTCCTATCTTGAGGGACAGCCTTGGAGCCCCGATTCTTTGCTATCCCATAGTCATCATCACACAAATATGGTGAAAACTGTATATTTTTTCAGAAAGAAGAAGTTTATTTGCCTTCTTTGGCTGACATTTAAGAATTTGTGCATTTGTATTTACTAACTTATATGAAGGGCACATACAGAAATCATATTATTAAAATACCCCACTGTAACAAGTTGGGTTACTTCACAGGGTGAATAACTTTCTGTTGCTGCACATTAATAATAAAATGTCACTACATTTATCCAGGATAAATTGTTTGGTTCACTATCTTTTGATTATTGTCCTTTAGCGTTGGGACCATTGCCATCAATGATATCGTTATCTGGTTCTAACATGTGTAAAGCTCAGACTGTGATTTTAATTACTTCAGTATCAAAAGTCACATTAGATAGACTGGGATTCTTCTCCTCAGCCTCATAGGACACCTTAAAAGACAAACGATTACTGCTTCATGTTCATCAAACATGGCAGGAAATCATTTAGGACTCGACACAGTAAAACAATGAACAGTTCCATAGTATGTCATAATTTGGTCATTCTATACAGTATTGCTACTTTTTCATATCAGTATCCAAATTAGACTATAAGCTAATTGATGGTCGCAGTTGTCAGACTCAGAACATGAGAAATTCCAGTTCAATTAAAACCTGCAAAAGTTAGGAAAGTTGAAAAAAGTCTATTTTTGTGCAATCCTCAAAAGTCCACAGTAGTTCTCAGCTCGTGAAATATGCACCCGGAGGGTAGAGTCTTGTCTCTAAGGTTAGGTTCACATTTCCGTCAATTTGTATCAGTCACAGTCCGCGGGTCTGGTAAACAACGGAATCCGTTTGGCGGATTCCGTTGTTCCCATAGACTTGTATGAGCGGCGTATTGTGATTGATTACCTTGCGTTGCATCCTCCGCCCGACTGATCAGTCGTGGAGCGACTGACCGTCGGGCGGCAGGAATGCAGCATGTAACGTTTTTTGAGCAGCGCAATCAGTAGGATTTCGCTGCGCATGCTCTCTCTGCCTCCCTGCACACGTAACCAGGGTACACATTGGGTTACTAAGCAAAATGCTTTGCTTAGTTACCCGATATTTACCCTGGCTACGTGTGCAGGGAGCCCGACACTTCCCCGCTCATCTCCGCCCCCTCCTGCACTCCGCATGTACACACGCACGTGCACACACACACACACACACACTCACACTCACCTGTCCCCAGCCATGCAGTCCCCAGCACTGACGTCCTCAGCGCCATGGCCCCGCTCATCTCCACCCCCCGCACTCCGCCCCCCGTACACATTCTAGGCGGCCAAACGGTCAGCTGATCACTCTCATTAGCTGGCCACCGTGAGATCATCTGTTCGCTCTCAAAAGCCGGCCGGCTATTGTGAACGATCAGCTGATTGCTCTCATTAGCCAGCTGCCGGGAGATCATCTGTTCGCTCTCAAAAGCCGGCCGGCTATTGTGAACGGTCAGCTGATCGTTCTCTCTTTAACAACGGAGTCCAACAATGCATTTTAATTCTTGTCATCCGTTGTACAACGCATCAGTCACATGCGTCAAGCAACGCATGTGACTGATACAAAACAACGGACATGTGAACCTAGCCTAAGACGGTACTCACATTGGGCAAATTGTGGATTTTTTAATAAGGCTACTTTCAGACATCCGGTTTGAGCACTGCGGCTCAATCCGGCTGTGAAAACTATGCAACGGATGCGGCGAAAACACCGCATCCTTTGCATAAGTATTTACATGCGGCCCGTCCGTTTTTTCCGGTTGCGGCATGCTACTGAGCATGCGCAGTGGAAAAAACCGCATGCGGCGAGCGGATGCGTTTTTTTCCGCATCGCGCCGCATCCGGCCTCCATAGGTATGCATTGAAAAATGCGCCGCAGCGGCCGGATGCGGCGCGATGCGGTGTTTTTTGCTGGAGCAAAAAACGTTGCAGGGAACGTTCGATCCGGCCGCACATCGGCTAAATCTGCCGCATGCGGCAAAAACCGGACCGAACGCAAGCCCCTGCGGCACAATACGGCACTAATGTAAGTCTATGCAAAAAACCGCAACCGGCGTTACAAAAGCCGGTTGCGGTTTTTCTGCAGAACGCCGTATTGTGCCGCAGAGCAAAAATCCGGATGTGTGAAAGTAGCCTAAGCAGTACAGTGTGTAGTCTTCTTTGATGACATTTGTTATAGTAGGGGGTTACATGGTTCAAGAGCAGACCAAGTCAAGGGGCGGCCCGCCTACTGTCTGTGACCTCCGTCTTAGCTCAGAGTTGGAGGCGTGGCCTGATCTACGATTTTATGCCTCAGCCCCGGTCTCACGGCCGGGAGCTATGTATCCCGCAGTGCAGTGATAAGCAACTGCCACACCCCCGCACTCTGCCGGCCACGCCCCCTATTGCTGACATTCACGCCTCCTCTGGATGCTGGCCCCACTCTCTGGATGCCTTCCATGTCATCTATGCTGCTGGCCACGCCCCTTTAGCTGTCGTTAACACCACCTCGATGCTGGCCACGCCCCCTTTGCCTGCCCCTTTTATCCAGGATCCTCACATGGGACCAGCTCCTCTCCACAGCGGCCACTTCAAAAACATCTGTTCTGCAACTGAGGTAATGTGCACCAGTAGCAGCAGGTAGAGAGCAGTCTGCCTGCAGGAGAGGAGAGCAGGGAAGCAGCACTTGTGTCTTCTCAGGTCCCCCTGTGCCTGCAATTGAAGAAACAGACACACAGGGGACTCAGAGAAGGCAGCCAAAGGATTCCTCAGGCTTTGCTGCTGCAGTGCTGCCAGTCTGTGCCCCCAGCGTCCTGCAGTACCGTCAGCCTGTGCCCTGAGCATCCTGCAGTGCTGCCAGCCTGTGCCCTCAGCGCCCTGCTGTGCTGCCAGCCTGTGCCCTCAGCACCTTGCAGTGCTGCCAGCCTGTGCCCTTTATTTACTTTCACTACAGTTTAGTGATGGGAGGTGTATCATAGACACCTGTCAACACTAAACTAGGACTTAGTGGCAGCTATGGGCTGCCATTAACTGATTATTACCCCGATTGCCATAGGTGGAATTCGTTTTTTGCCGCATTACGATGGATCCGTCGCCCATAGACTTTAATTTTACAACACGTCGGTGACAAAAAACTTTCCCTTGTGTGTCCTTTCCAGCAGCCGGACACAGAAATTTCGACGCATCCGGTGCACACCGGATGAAACGCAAGGACATCAGTCACAATTTGGCACTAATACAATTCAATGAGGATAAAAATGCATCCGGCGGTGGATCCATTTTATCCGGTATTCGCTGGATTGTGCCCGACGGCAAAAAACGAATGTGTGAAAGCAGCCTTACTGACCTCAATAATGTGTATGCCCCTCACTGACCCAAGTAATGTCTATGCCACTTACTCTCCTCCATATTTTCATTGAATCTTTGTATTGTTTAACTTACTGTTTGTTTATGAAGGGATAGTATATATACTGTATACAGTATTGGGTAGAACTGAGTTAATTATATTAGTTCAGCCCTCTAAAACCATCCCAATTTCTCATCCGGCCCCAAGGGAAAATTAATTGCCCACCCCTGCTCAAGAGTGATAGGAAACGCAACACTAAAGAATATATGTGAACTCATTCTTTTTGACAACTTAAAGGGATTCTCTAAGAAATGTGATAAAATAAATTATAAATATTTTAAACATTTTAGCAATATTTAACAAAAAGGTATGTTTTATCTAGTGCACTCTGTTACTATTTTAAAGATGGCAACTTCCGTCTGGCAGTGTGCAAACGCTCTAGGACAGGCAGTGTGAAGAGCAAGACAGCTGTCCTCCCTGCATAGCACTAGAACTGTCAGGCTGACTGAGATATATGTTCATTCTCAGTCAGCTGAAGAAGGCTGTTTATCTTCTTTAGTCCACACTGCCCAGAGACCTGGCAAGTTGACTGAACAGAGGAATACAAGTTCACGATAGCTGACAGGTTGCTGCTCTGACCTGATGTCCTGATGTTTTCTCCTTGGCCCATCCTACTGTATGTCATCTGAAATCTAGGATGGGTGCACACTAATTTATGGCAGTTGCCATCTTTAAAATCCTGATAGAATGCACTAGATAATTCACATCTTTTTGTACATAAAGGTATTTAGAAGAATATCTAATATTTAAATGTGTATTCATTTTATTTATTTATTGTATAACAATCCTTTGAGAATCCCATTAAGGAGAAAAAGATTTTAAAAGTAACATTAAAAATGGGGAAAACAAATTATTTAAATAAAATTGCTTCTATGTCTTAGGCCCCCTTCACACGTCCGTGAAACACGTGCGTGTTTGTTCCGTTTCTGTATATACCGGAGACACGGACAAACATGCACCAATGTTAATCTATGATTGTGGTCACACGTGCGTTATTTCATCATTATGTCCGTGTGTACGTGTCCGTGATCCGTATGTGTTTGCGTTTTGCACGGATGCATGTCCGTTATCTGCACGGAGCACGCACACGTGGACACAATGAAAGTCTATGGGTATGTGCTCACACGTTAGTAAACACATATGCATCTACCTATAGTCCGTGTCCGTTTGGTGTTTTTATTTCTAGTGATGTCGGCCATTCTTTCTATTTCTGTGTATGTCGGTCAATCTCCCTGAGTCCGTCGGTCGGTCTCTCTGTCGGTCTCTCTGTCTGTCTGTCCCTCTCTCACAGTCTGTCGGTCAGTTTCCCCCCCTCTCTCATACTTACCGTTCCCCGATCACCGGCGCGGCGCTGCACAGCATTCACACTGCTGCGGTGGCATTTACTATTTTGAAAAAGCCGGCCGCTCATTAAACAATCTCGTATTCCCTGCTTTCCCCGCCCACCGGCGCCTATGATTGGTTGCAGTGAGACACGCCCCCACGCTGAGTGACAGCTGTCTCACTGCACCCAATCACAGCAGCCGGTGGGCGTGTCTATACTGTGCAGTAAAATAAATAAATAAATAATTTAAAAAAACGGCATGCGGTCCACCCCAATTTCAATACCAGCCAGATAAAGCTATACGGCTGAAGGCTAGTATTCTCAGGATGGGGAGCTCCACGTTATGGGGAGCCCCCCACCCTAACAATATCAGTCAGCAGCCGCCCAGAATTGCCGCATACATTAGTTGCGACAGTTCTGGGACTGTACCCGGCTCTTCCCGATTTGCCCTGGTGCTTTGGCAAATCGGGGTAATAAGGAGTTAATGGCAGCCCATAGCTGACACTAAATCCTAGATTAATCATGTCAGGCATCTCCCCGAGATTCCTTTCATGATTAATCTGTAAATTACAGTAAATAAACACACACACCCGAAAAAATCCTTTATGAGAAATAAAAAACACAAACATATACCCTGGTTCAACAATTTAATCAGCCCGAAAAAGCCCTCCATGTCCAGCGGAATCCAGGATGGTCCAGCGTCGCATCCAGCTCTGCTGCATGGAGGTGACAGGAGCTGCAGAAGACACCGCCGCTCCTGTCAGCTCCACGCGGCAAATGAAGAGTGCAGCGCGATCAGCTGAGCTGTCACTGAGGTTACCCGCTGTCAACACTGGATCCAGTGACAGCGGGTAACCTCAGTGACAGCTCAGCTGATCGCGCGGCTGTCTTCATTTGCTGCATGGAGCTGACAGGAGCGGCGGTGTCTTCTGCAGCTCCTGTCACCTTCATGCAGCAGAGCTGGATGCGACGCTGGACCATCCTGGATTCCGCCGGACATGGAGGGCTTTTTCGGGCTGATTAAATTGTTGAACCAGGGTATATGTTTGTGTTTTTTATTTTTTACATCCCACGAGAAATCTTCCAATATTGCTCCATGGAGCGATTGGTGCGCACCTACTAAATGTGCCAAGTCTTCTTGGTGTCCAGGAGGTTTCCCTTTTTTCTGAAAATGATCACTTCTTAAAAGCCTAAAGCTCTTATACACAAAACTACTAAAATAGTAACTAACTAATTCAGTGTAGGGACTCGCAAGTGTGAGAATCCTTGACGAACGGATTCCGAGCTTACATATTTTGGGCCAAAATATAAACTAATATCTCACTATTTGAGGTATGGCACATTTTATCCATTTTTGCAGGATGTGTGTGGACCTTTTGAATTCAGGTGGTTAAATGGTGAGCCTGTCATGTGTTATGTACTCATAGTGCTAACTGACCCGCCTGGACCTGGTGTTGTGCGTCATTTATAGGCCATTATTCAGACACTGTGCGTCTCGTGTATCCGTACGAGATGCACCTATATAGTGCTGTTTTTCCCGCCTGACCTGGGTTTCTGGCGTCATTTATAGGTCACAGTTCAGACACTGTGCATTTCACGCATTATATGATGGGCTCCCAGTGCAAGCCTTATTAGTGTGCATGTCTTATGCTAAGCAGCGGCCCCTCCCCCCTAGTGTGGCGGTTGAGTGGCTGTGACATCAGCATCTTGCACCTCGGCTGCAGCCATCTTTATGAGGAAGGCTCACCACATTCTGTGTGTGCACATATCATTTGTCTTGGCTCCTTTTTGGTGTTTTTTTTTTTTATATAGTTCTTTGTGGTTTTCCTACTAAAATAGTCCCATTATTTTTAAATCAATGCACACTGCGGCAACACACTGAAGGATTGCTCCTCAAACAGAACAGTCTTGGAGTCATAGATATAGTGAGATAAACCTTTTACTTGGTGCATTATTATTTATTTGGCATTATTAGTAGACTTCTATCCAAAAGTACATTAGTGTTGCTGCAGTTCACTGGTGTGCTAGCGTGGTACAACATTACTGGCAGCCGGCCCAGCCAAGAGACCTTTCTTTGTCATTCATAATAATTACATCAGTGTGGTTCCTGCCTGCTCAGTGGAATACATAGGAGATCTCTTCAATTTACACCTGCTGAAAAGGGTTTAATTATGTGCATTATAAAGCTGTTACATTACAAGGTGTTTAGCACTGTGCACCTCTCACGTATTCACAACCCATCACACTTGGTGGGTACAGCAAATTCCAAACCCGGCTTGTATGAATGTTGTTATAAACTCCTCTACTCATAATTCAATTGTATTTGGCGACTGTGTGAAAAATACTCATTCAGAATACGTAATCCAACCGCCACAGTGCGTCGTCCATAAAGAGATTGTCCACTACTTTTACATTGATAGGTCAGCAATGTCTGATCGGCCTGGGTCTGACACACCACTCCTGCTGATCAACTGTTTTTGGGTGCTGGCGGCAGCAGCAGGCCACCAAAAATGCTCAGTTCCGGAGCTGCTGTGTCTTCTGATAGTGGCTGCAGTTGGGTTCCCCACATCTACCTCCTACTGATTTGAATTGTAGTCAGAAGTACAGTACCCAGCAGTGGCCGTTGTCAGTTGACGGGAAAGCTCTGGAACTCAGCATTGCCTGCTGCCAACACCGAGTACAGCTAATCGGGAGTCAAACCCCGGCCAATCAGACATTGATGACCTATCCTAGGCTATCAATGAAAAGGTAGTGGACAACCCCTTTAAAGGGAATCTGTCAACAGGTGTTTGCTACCTCATCTAAGAGCAGAATGATGTAGGCAAAGAGATTCTGAATCTAACAATGTATAGCTTAGATTACTGGCTGCAGCCATTCTCACACAGTGAAAGATTTTATTTTTGTATGTAGCAGTGCTGGGAGAGCTGTTCCCGCCCACACCAGGCTTTCAGTCTACATTTCCATAGAGAGGGAGTGGAGTCTGACTACAACTCATGTGCTGCTCAGTCCCAGTAATGATAAAGATAAGAGGCTTAAACTAACATTGCAGGTAAACAAAAGCAGGCTTTAAGATAAGAGGCGGTAAACTTCATGTTAACTCTTAAGGCCCTGTCACACACAACGAGATCGCTAACGAGATCATTGCTGAGTAACAGTTCCTGTGATGCAACAACGATCTCGCCAGCGATCTCGTTATGTGTGACACCTACCAGGGATCAGGCCCCTGCTGTGAGATCTCTAGTCGTTGCGGAATGGTCTGGACCATTTTCTTTAAAGGCGATGTCCTGCTGGGCAGGACGCATCACTGTGTTTGACACCTACCAACGACCTCCTAACATGGTCTCAACGCCCACCAAGATCGATATACAGGTCGCTGATTGTTGCTGCGTCGCTGATAAGGCCTGACTGTGTGACATCTCACCAGCGACCTCCCAGCGACTTAACAGCGATCCTTATCAGGTGGTATCGTTGTCGGGATCGCTGGTAAGTCGTTGTGTGTGACTGGGCCTTTACAGAACGCTGGCTTCAGATTACATAGCAAAAACGTCCTGACAGAGTACCTTTATATTGGACCTTTCATCATTTTAAAATGTTAAACACTGGCCAAAAATCATGGACTATTGGCTATAAAGCTGAATAAATCACACGTTTTATTTTTAATTTCTCTTCTTTGAGGCTCAAATATTAACCTGTAAAGGTTATATGCTAATTTTCACTTAAATCTAGAGAACATTACCCGAGATTTGTTGGGGGTTTGTTTTGTTTTTTTCTGCATGATGTTGACCAATCATAACAAGAAGGCGTCATGCAGGGGAAAGAATATGCCCCAGAGAAACTGCTGTGTTAGGAGCATTGGAAAAATCAATGTTTCTAATCAGGTCACAGACTTCAATTACTGTGCACTGGGAGGAGAGCAAGGCTGAGTGTCATGACAAACACTTCCTGCAGCTCTCTCCTTATAGTGCTGTCAGCTCTCCTCTTCGCTTCCCTTCCCCCACACTTTCTGCAGTGAGAGGAGAGCTGTAAAGTTATTTGTACTGACACACAGCTCTGCACTACTCTCCCTTCCCCCAAACAGGGTATAGGGAGAGAAGAACTATTATTTTACTCACTACTATTAATTCCACAGCAATTTACAGACATGATCTAATCAAATGTCCCTATTAGAATGTCTTTGGAGCGTGGAAGGGAACCACACTACCCAGTGGAAACCTACACAAACACGGGGAGAACATACAAACTGTTGATTTTGTCCCTGGTTGGATTTGAACCTAGGACTCCAATACTGAAAGTCTGCAGTGCTAACCACTGAGCCACCATACTGCTGCAAAAGTATTTGTATTGACACACAGGTCTGCACTACTCTCCATTCCTCCACACTGTCTACAATGAAATGAGAACTGCAAAGGTAATTGTATTAAAAGTGGAGAAGGAGAAGAGGTTAAACCCGCGCAATCCGCCAGATAAATTCAGAGGAGATGTTGATAATTCAGAACATTCTTTTATTCCATGGGTCTACGCGTTTCAAGGTCTGTGACCTCTTCTTCAGGACCAGTAAATCAACGTGTTGATTTACTGGTCCTGAAGAAGAGGTCACAGACCTTGAAACGCGTAGACCCATGGAATAAAAGAATGTTCTGAATTATCAACATCTCCTCTGAATTTATCTGGCGGATTGCGCGGGTTTAACCCCTTCTCCTTCTCCACTTTTGATCTGCAAACACGTGGGGCCTCTGCAGCCGCCATTATCTGATGCTATCTATGGTGGTTGTGACCTCTCACAACCTGAATCGGTGAGTGTATTGTGATATATGCTAAACCGTATGTGTAATCTGGTAAAACCCTATCAGCGCTTCTCTTTTCTAGTTTCCAAGGTAATTGTATTGACACACAGGTTTGCACTACTCTCCCTTCCCCCACATTGTCTACAATGAATAGAGAGCTGCAAAGGTGTTTGTAATGACACACAGCTTTGCTGCTCTACTATCCATTCCCCCACCCTGTCTACAAGGAGAGAACTGTAAAGATATTTGCAATGACACACAGCTCTGCTCACTCCCTTCTACAGCTTGTTATAAATAGTGTGTGTCAACAGTAAAATCAGTGACAAAGAAAGTAGGGCTGTGCCTCATTACAAACACCTCTTGCAGCTCTCCTCTCACAGCACTGTGGGTTTTGGGGACGGGGGAGTAGAGCAGATCTTTATGTAATTAAAATACCTCTTTGCAGCTCTCAGTGTGGTGGAAATAGTGAAAAGCTGAAAGCTTTGTGACAGGAGAGGTGCAAGAAAAGTTTTTAATGACACGTAGCCTTGCTGTCCTCCCCTTGAACTGTAATCACTGGCAGTGAGATCTACGTGACCTGGGTAAACACATCAGTGTTTCCAAATAACACTGAGGAAGTCCATTCTGACTTTCTCCGAGACATATTCTTTTTCCCCTGCATCACATTGTTGCCCATCATAAGCAGAAGGCTGGGGAAAATAGTAAATGCCCATGGAGATGAATGTCTACTACCGCCCCCTTGGTTATAGTGGAATTTACAATCTGAACTTTCCAAGCTAATAGCTCAGCAATCTGAGATAAGAAATTAGAAAAAAGCTTAATTTAGCTCTGAATCACTATTCCTTGATGAGGCTTACTGATAAGAGGACATTCTGCACTATGAGAACACACTTTCAAAAAGCTTCATGCCAATGGTAAGCATGGATTTGTTGAAAACTACAGTCTTTGGGGTGGGGCTATTTAGCAAAGGTAGTTAAAGGCAAAATGGGAGCAGATAGAAACCAATAAGGTTAATGTTTATATTTCTAAAAGATCCCCTGGAAATGAGACCTGATTGGTTGATTTTCCTCTATGCTGGTTTTAATGTACAGAAATTCTAGTGCAAATTACACAAAAATTGGGTCCATATGATGTGCCAAACGTATTGCATGAATAGAAATAGTCACTTTTACATACTAGCTTTTTCAAAATGGGTTACAAAAGTCATGGATAGCAGGAATAAAATATGCTAATGTTTGTCATCTATCATAAGGTGGGCTAAGAAAAAGTGTCTAACATACCTGGCAGCTAACGGTAAATGTATCATATTGCATGAACTAACACCATTTTGACAACTTCTTAGCGTATCAATAATTCTCAATCAACTGCTCAGGTGATAGTATTGCTCAAAATCAGATGCATACAGAATACTATCTTTGGATCATGTACTCGATATAGTATAACTTTCCACACACATACAAATGCCAACACCATAGTGGGGCTACACATCAAAAGTAACTTCTTTTTACTCAATGCCAGGCAGCTGCTGCAATGGCAGATAGAACAATGGGGTGCATTAAAAGAGGCATAGATGCTCATGACATAACATAAGAAATGCCACCCCTTTTTATGAATTTGACAAGTGGGTGTACCCATGCCCCACCCCTTCCAAGTTACGGTCATTTTGCCGGAGCTGCCCGAAACTGGCATGGAAACATCAAAAAAGTCACAAGGTTTTCAAACAACTTCATGCTGCACAAACATTTTAAGCTTTTACAACTTTTCTGGCCAATGATTTGCCTCTATACAAGTCACTGATATGGCCCCACTTAAAATACTGGGATTTCCATACTTGGGCTCCAAGGTATAAGAGGGGCATAGCTGAACTAGAGCGGGTGCAGAGAAGAGCAACCAAGGTTATTAATGGGAATCTGTGAGCAGGTTTATACTATGTAATTTCAGGAAAGCATGCTGTGGAGCAGGGGTCTCAAACTCGGCCAGGTGTATGGGCCGTAAATAGAAAAAATAATAATTTGAGGGGCCGCATTCCTTTCAGGACAAAGTGACATTTTTAGCGGTACCATTTTTTTCCATAACACCTTTGGATCACTGATTTTGAACATTTTTCGTTTTTTTATTATAACAAATGTGCACTTTTTTGTTTAAATAAATGTATATATATGTTCATTTACAGTAAAAAAAAAATAAAATAATGCTTCATTTTGATTTTTTTTACATTTTATCCCTTTTTTGTAAGTAATATAGTTTTACAATTAGTACCACATAGCAATCTTGGCTAACATCCAGTAGTAATATACCCCATGCAGGACCCCTTCTTGCAGTAATGTGCCCAATGCAGGTCCTCTTCTTGCATTAATGTGCCCCATGCAGGTCCTCTTCTTGCATTAATGTGCCCCATGCAGGTCCTCTTCTTGCATTAATGTGCCCCATGCAGGTCCTCTTCTTGCATTAATGTGCCCCATGCAGGTCCTCTTCTTGCAGTAATGTGCCCCATGTAGGTCCTCTTCTTGCAGTAATGGGCCCCATGCAGGACATGCAAGGACCCCTTTTTGTAGCAATGTCCCATCCTGATACACAAACACACATACACCCTGCCCTGTTCAGCCTCAGCAAGCAACACACGCACACACAATAACATTCTTCTCACCTGTCCGCCGTTCCCTCTGCGGCGGCGGTCTGCAGGCACGTGGACCCGGTAATGATCGCAGCGGCTTCACTGCTCCATGTGAAATTCAGATGAACGTTTTGCACGCAGAGCCAAGTTGTTTGCACAACTACTGGCCAATCAGAGGCAAGCAGCTGAGGTCAGACGCCTCAGATGCTTGCCTCTGATTGGCGGGCGGCTGCCATTGAGTTATGTAGAGAGAGAGAGCTTCATTCTGCGCCCAGCAAAAAGCTCAGCTGAAATAAAGCGCTGATGGCCGTGGCCCCTGCACCGGCTGCCATCTTGGCGGGTCCACGGGCCTGTGGGCCACAAGAAGAAGCCTGAGGGGCCGCATGCGGCCCGCGTGTTTGAGACCACTGCTGTATAGGTTAAAAAAATCAGCTATATCTCTCTTATCAGGCTGTGTGCTTTTGTTTACTTAAATTAAAGGTTTTATCACCCAGTAATTATCATTGGTTGGACTACAATGTCATGTGCACAGTAGTCCAACACGCCCCTGTGATGGTGTGATATGGTGGGTTAGGTATCAATTTGTCTATGTTCATGTTTTTACTGATTTTTGGAGTGTTGCCTTGTTGTTCTATTCATTGTCTTGTCCGCATCTTACCTAGAGTTTAATTACCATACAGAAAGTCCAATAATTGAATTAGCTCATTTCCTGACTGTCCATTAATTACTACCCTGCTCTCCAAATGCTGAAAATCCCTAGGGAGACCTGTAAACCATCCAATCTGTATGCATAGCAATGAATATAAGAGGGTGCCTGAGGAGGACAAGAGAGAAGCAGTAGATAGATGCTGATGCTACCACCAGCACCACAGAGAGACTTGGAGAAACTCTGATTACTCTGAAAAAGACTGCTGGAGGAGCCTATATGGAGAATAAGCATCTGGAGCTCCACTGCCATGTCCATCTCTAAGCGGAGTATTGTGATTCTCATCTCCCGGGGAATTCATCCCATTACTGGACTATATCAGTGTTCCTGGACTATTTTAACCTCCGTGTGATATATTATTTTATGGACCTTCCAGTTTGCACGTAATAAAGTTCTTGGGACTGTTCATCTATCTCTTGCTCTGTTGATTGTGCGATAATGGAGAAGGACACAATGACACTCCCTTCTCTGATTGACACCTAACTGTCAACGTACAATCTCTATAGAGAGCTTGATGTGGGCGGGAGCAGCTCTCTTAAGGCCCTGTGACACACAGAGATAAATCTGCGGCAGATCTGTGGTTGCAGTGAAATTGTGGACAATCAGAGCCAGGTTTGTGGCTGTGTACAAATGGAACAATATGTCCATGATTTCACTGCAACCACAGATCTGCCAAAGATTTATCTCTGTGTGTGACGGGGCCTTTAGCCCTGCTAGATGGCTGAAACTAAAAGCTCTGATTGTGTCAGAACGGCTGAAGCCAATAATCTAAGTGATACATCGTTGGATTCAGAATCTCTTTGCCTACATCATGTTGCTGTTAGATGAGGTAGCAAAAACCTCCTGGCAGACTCCCTTTAACCTCTTTACAACACATGATGTACTGGGTATGTCATGGCTCATGTTGGGATAATCACCACCAGCTGCTGATTTGAACTGCTGACATGCGTGGCTACCAGGCGTGGGTGTATACTCTGCAGCTGTGATCTACAGAAATAAACAAGCAATCAGACTGCTGAGCCTTATAGTCCCCTAGGGGGAGTAGTAAAGTAAAAACAAAGTTAATAAAAAATTATAAAAAAAATAATAAAAACCTAAAAGTTCAAATCACCGCCCTCCCCCCATTCGCCCCACTGAAAGTTAAAGGATCGCCGCTTTCAGAAATGCCCAATCTATCAAAATATAAAATCAATTCATTTGATCAATAAATGGCATAGCGGCAAAAAAATTACAAACGACGAAATTACATTTATTTGGTCGCTACAAATTTTGTGCAAAATGCAATAACGGGAGATCAAAACGTAGCATCTGTGAAAAAATGGTAGCATTAAAAACGTCAGCTTGAGATGCAAAAAATAAGCCAACACGGGCACACGTAGACCCATTAAAATCAATGGGTCTGAGCACATGCCCATGTTTGGACATGGACTATGTCCTCGTGTGGAGTACACGCATGTCCATTTGCTCCACACGCTGACAAGTTCGTTTTTGGCCGGCAGCACGGATGTCACATGGACCACACACTGATGTGATCCGTGTGACATATCCTGGAAAAAAGACATGTCACATAAAAATAAACTTACCTGTCTCTGCGCTGCGGTCTCTGTCTCTGCTGTTGCTTCTGGGTCCGCTCATTACGCTCATTGCATATTCACTGCACTCAGCGCGGACCTTTAAGTGAGAGCTGCGCCAAAGACAGCAGTGTTGGGGACAGGTAAGTATACCAGCCCATGCTGTCCATGTAATATCCGGATGTCACATGGATAGCACATACGCACACATACGGACATTCACCACGGACCGTGAAATGAGTGTGTTTTACGCTAACGTGTGAAAGAGGCCTAACAATATTTTTATATAATGGTAGGTCACTACAGCAATAGTCTCTTAAAGTAATGTGCCAAACCATGCTCAAAATAGGAGGAACATATAATTTTAAAGCTGAATTTGTATAGTTTGGAGTATGGGGGTGCAATGTGGACATGTGCAGTAAATCCACTGGACATCTCCCTCCCGAAAAGTAGAATTCATGTAGAAGAGATTTGTAGGCCAGATCAAATGTCGTTGTTGCAGTATGACAGATGCCTGATGTGGTGCTGGCCCTAATAATCATTATACATGCCAGGGATTCTAATTGATAAAAGCTAAGGATAGAACGTGCATTACGGTCTTACGCAATAAACATATAAAAGGTGATAAGGGATTGTACCCAACTTGTGTAGTTGTGTGACACACAACCAGTATTAAGGAACATAATCAGCATCTGCAGGGTCCACGTGCTCAAAAGCCAAGGATAAACAGAAACCAAATAAAAAGTGGAACTTTTTCTGCACTGCTGTAGGAATGACAAAAATCCAAAGGTGCAGAGTTGTAGATGGTTTTACTCTCTGCGTTTCGAACTGTGTCCTCACCGATGGAGGAGTTCCTGATGAAGAAATGAGGACACACTTCGAAACGCATAGAAAAACACCACCAGTATTAGAACACATAATCAGCTTCTGCAGAGTACACGCGCTCAAAAGCTGAGTATAATCAGGAACCAAATAAAAAGTGGACCTTTTTCTGCACTGCTGTAGGAATCACACAAATCCGAAGGTGCTGAATTTTAGGTGGTTTTACTCAACGCGTTTCGAAGTGTGTCCTCACCGATGGTGGAGTTCCTGATGAAGAAATGAGGACACACTTTGAAACGCGTAGAACAACACCACCTACAATTCAGCACCTTTGGATTTCTGTCATTCGTAGGGCAGAGCAGAAAAAGTTCCACTTTTTATTTGGTTCCTGATAATGCAGGGATTCTAACTGGTAAGAGGTGGTTCGTTGGGCGCCCTCCAATCCAGTGGCCACAGACCACTTATGTGGCCCCTGGAACAAGGTGCTATCCATAGGATAGAGACCTTGTTATGAATTTTTTTTTTTATTTTGCCATGCACCCTGTGTACGTATGGGAGACATAAATAAAGACTGATGTAATATTGAAACCTACAGCCCATGGCTAGCAATGTTGGTAGAAGCCATGCACTGGAATAATGGTATCTGGTATGGCCTTTTTGCTATTGGCAACACCTATCTCATTGCACCTGCTTGATGAGCAATCTCCAAGACGTGTCCCTTACGCCCTCCGGCAAGTCTATTATGAATGTGTAACATATGTTAACCAAATTGTTTCCATTGAAAGCAAATACTACTGCAGCACTTAAATCACAGAAGAATACTGTATCTTGTCAGGAGCATTTATAGAGAACCCTTCACACAGAAAATCTAGTTATGTACCTCAGTCCGAGCCAAATAAAATCCCTAATATATTGGCTTACATCTCTATCTACAGCCGTCATTGGCGCTCCAGTAAATACAAAAATCATTTAAGAAGATGATTCTGTACAGCTGCCTTTGAAGAAGCTTTAATCTCTGAAAGAAGCGCACTATATTAAATTTGTCTTTTCATTTTGCTCTAGCACACATGAATGTAAGTCTTTAGTGAAGATGTTAAAAGGAATAGGGGAAAAAAAGCGTTTTCATATCTGTGCGCACTATGGTGTGATTCAGTCGTGTACATAATAAGAAGTTATACAACTGGGTATTCTGTTCAACAGCCGACATAAAATGAACAATCTGTAAAGAAATGCGCTGAATGGTGACACAGTGGTTAGCATTGCTGGCTTGTAGCATTGGGGCCAGGGGTGAAACTTTCCGCACATGGTGCTGTGGTAGATGTGCTCAGCTTGGGTGTCCTTTTATATTTTAATTGTATTACTCAGCATGCTCATTTTTCCTTCCAGTATCCAAGGCCTTGGCCCCTTCACCCAGAGACCTTCCCCGGTTTGTTATAAAAGTAGAGCTTCCGTATGGTCGAAAAAGGAGAATAACAGAGTTCAAGTATAGCTTCAATTCCAAAAAAACTTTTCACATGTCATAGAGACATGTCAGGCGTTTTGATTGGTGAGGTCTGGGTTCTGGGCCCCCCAGTGATCATTAAAGAGGAGCAGAAGCCCTCTGTCGAGCACTGCTCTCCTCCGAGACTGAAGACACGATCCATAGACTTGCCACTGAGACCATCTTCAGTCTCAGAGGAGTGCTGTGCTCAGCCAAGCACCTCTTCTCCTTCATTTATCAATTAGTGAGGGTCTCAACACACAGAACCCTACCCATCAAAACGTCCATCATGTATCAGTGTCAAGATTTTTCTGGAAATGTAGTTATACTTAAATGATAAATTTTTAATAATTCTGGAAATTCATACTATTTTGCTAGATGATCCACTCTGCATGGTAAAAGTGAGAGCGTAGATACCATCCTGCAACATTAACATCAGGCTGATGAATGAGACGCTCAATTAGAGATCTAAGTGGGCATGTCACATCACAGATATCTGCATGTATTACTTTGCAGTGTAGGGGTATCAAATTGATTTACTTAGGTAGTAGGAGAAGATATAACCCAGAAATTCATGCAATGTCTGATATATACTGATTAGCAAAAGGGTAACAATGTTTTGAACTTTTGAATTTCAGGCTCCATATCTCACCATCCACTACAGCTTTTAATGTGAGACTATCATCAATTTATAGACAATTATCTTGATTATCTCATACATAAATTTGATTTGCAACTATTTAGCATATGATTAGCTATGGAGATTCTTATCATGTCACTGCATTGTTACTGTTTTGCTCCTGGTGGTGGAAAAATCTTTTTCGTCCTAAATTACAACCTGTTCTAACATTCCCTAATAGCTCTGTGTTTTCTTAGGTTGAGTGTCAAGCAATAGGTCACTGGTCTGAATTGAGGAGCATTCATGAAGAAGATTTCCCAAGAAAAGAGAAACAGCATCATCCAGCTCATCGCTAGTGGTCTCTTTGCCAAGAAAATTACCTAACTACATCATGTGAGTGCCATGACAGTTGGAAGAATATGAAATGAAGTCCATCCACCCATTCAAAAGCCAAGAGGTGGAGGTACAGGCAAAATATCAGAGTCAACAAATCAGCTTATCACAAGGTCTATCAGTTCTGGCGCAACAAACAACATGTGGCGTGGGTTACACAAGTCTGGAATGATGGCTCGAAAAAAGGTGAAGAAGCCTCAACTTCAATATCATCATAAGAAGCATCGGTTCGAGTTTGCAATAAAGTTTTAAAAGTGGTAATTTGCAGCGATGAGACAAAAGTCAATACAAAAGACTCTGATGAGTGCAAATGGGTCTGGAAAAAAGAAGGGAAAAAAGAGTTTACAGATCAAGAAATTGAAGGAACAGTCAAGTTCGGTGGAGGAAGCCTGATGATATGGAGTTGGATACCTGACTAGGATTTATGGTGGTCTGAATGGTGAGCTATACGTGAGTATCCTACAAGATGAATCCCCCACAGCCCTCAATTCAATCAAATACTTGTGGGTAAAAGTTGAAGAAAAAGCTGTATACATACCTAAGGGAGTCGACCAGTATGCACCAACATTGGGAGAAGGTAGAAGAGACCTGGGATCAGATATTGGTCAATACATGCTTGAATCTGATCGAGAGCATGCCCAGAAGGATTCAGACTGTATTTAAAGCCCAAGGTGGATTTGAAAAATACTAACAAAATCATAAAAATTAAAATGATTGTCTAGAAAATGAAGGTAGTCTCACGTTCGAAACTGTATAGGATGTGAAAATATGAAGCCTGAAAGTCAAAAGTTCAAAACATTGTTACCCTTTTGATTGTCAGTGTAAATAATGTCACTTCAGAAGATGAATCTGGGGCTAATAGAAGGGAGGAGAATATTTCCAGTCCACATATGCACATATTGTAAAGTTTGCTGAAGGAGTATGAAAGATCAAAAGTTAGGTTCCCTAGACCATGGACTGAACATCCTGTTCCAGTGGGGAAAAATCTCAAAAGGTGACTGAAGATTAGAAATTTACATACGTCCAGTGAGAGGGAGGAACAGGCGGCGGGAGAGGGGGGGAATACACGTGCATAACCCGCCCGGACATTAGCAGAGAGGTGCACACGTCAATCAAAAAGTGCATGAATTTTCAAACTTTATAAAGTTGAATTTCACAGCCTAAACACCCGAGCTGCCCACTAATGGTATGTACACACTGTGCCTGATAGTGCCAGTACTGCACTGGCTGCACTTTATACACGAAAATCCTGATGTTTGGTTCCCTTTAAGCATCTTTGGGATGAACAAGGCCTAGAGATGAGCAAATAAATGCCAGTGGATAGGAATACTACTCAAATTTTACAAAAATCTGCATCCACAAAATACCAAATGTTTCGTAATTTGATTCTGCACTGATTCATCAAAATGATGACTGCTATCTTTTATTTTTCTGAACAATAAAAGGCCATCAAAAAGTAAAAAAAAAAAGTTTTAATATATCCTTATATTCACCTTAGCGCTCACTTCTCTGGCACTTCAGTCCCTCATCATCATCCACTGTCACGCCAGAGCATACCAATGCTCAGCATGCAGCGCAACACAAGGGTGGTATAGAAGGGAGCCCTGAAGATAGGGAGAGGGGAACCTGCTGCAACTCACCTGAATCTATACCATAAGCTCCCTAATGTCCCTATACAGTCCTTTTCCACGTCGTCGTGAAGTGCCTAGGCCCTCGCTTGCCTTGAACTCACCCTGGCTAGTGAGAAGGCCAGCGAGAGCACTAATCTCACCACTACAATAATATAACACGACCACTACAATAATATAACACGTGGTAAGGGAGACAGACAGAGGGTTTCTTCAATGCAGCAAAACACTAACGCTGCAGTAGTCACGATTTTTCAGCTTCTTCCAGAGACTGGATCCTTCCAAAGTGGTCAGCATAAGAATCAGATTCTATAACCAGCATCAGATGGTAAGACATGTGAGTTTTTACAGTGAAGGGGAGTGGCCGCAAAAAAGCTGCACCTTAGATTAAGGCTACAAAGAACAGCCAGCTAGCAAGGAATCCTTAACCCTTCAGAACTAAAAGAAAGTATATACATTCAAATACCAGTTGTAGACCTGAGAACAATAAGGTGTTGTGACCTTCTGGTTCCAGACTTGCCAGAGTTATTCCCAAAGAAGGACATAATCATGAAAGTAGGACACAATCTGTCTGGGATGATTTGAGCAGGGGATTGGACTAGATGATCCAGGAGGTCCATTCCAACTCTAATATTCTATGATTCTATGACAGTCACTCAGTCATTGCCGCATCCTCTGATTCCCCACCGCTCATACCCTTCGGTCTCTCATGCCGAGCATGCGCGCTTGACGCTGTGACCTTCTGTGAACCTGCAGGGCTTTTAGCCCAAATGTTGGAGGATCAGAATATGTAGTGAGGACCGATCGGGTGGTGGTGAGTAGCAGAGGGGCTGGAGAGGTGAGTAGTAAGGTGAGTAAAATTATTTTTTTAAATCTTTTTTACATATTATTTTTATTATACTCTGAGGTCTGGAGAGAAATTAAATTTCCCAGACAAAAGTCTTTCCAGAAGAAATGAGTCTGTAGAAAAGTAAGAGATAGGTTATTATTGCTAATGCAATGTTAAGGTTCACATACTTTTGGACATGTAAATATATATATATATATATATGATTATGGCATATTTTAGAATAATTTCTTATATGCTTTTAATGACACGGATATTTTGAGTCTCTGTACTGCCATGAGCTGTTGTATAAAAGTAGAATGTGAGTAAAGTATAATTTCAGGAAGAAAAATGCAAATAAGTTCAGAAAACCCAAACAAAACACTTCGGGCAAGAATTTTTCAAGCCGTAAATGCATTTGGTTGATGATTTGTAACAGGCAAATATCCCACGGGGAATGTGCGATCAGCACTCTCGGATTTTTAAATGTTTTCAGGTAGAGGATGTTGTGACTTGAATTCCAACAAAATCATAATCAAATTGGCATATGCAAATTTCCGGCATTTAATAGGAACGCTTTTTGCTTTTTCAGACTCCTTACGAAATTCACACTAGCCCTTGAAAATATTTACTAATGGCATGAAAAGAACAAACTAAAATGTTATATTTTTATTTGGGAAATTGTACATTTATGGTTGAAAAATGAAGTGAAAATGAGACGTACAATAACATTCTGAAAATCCAACATTATCAGGACCACCAAGACTCTGGTCTCTGCAGTTTTCCTCACATGCACCAGAAGGACCCATTTTTATATATATATATGTATCTAGCTGGCCAATCATATTTAATCTTTTGTAGCGAGAACACTTCTTGCCTGTAAATGCTGAGACGATGTGACACTTCCATCCATACAAATGTATCCAATGGTGATCATTGATAGTCTTAAAGGGAACCTGTCAGCACTTTTTTGACTATAAGCTGCGGCCACCACCATCGGGCCCTTATATACAGCATTGTAACATGCTGTATATAAGAGCCCAGGCCACTATGACAACATAAAAAACACTTTATAATACTTACCTAATGGTCACGATGCGGTGGATGAGGGCCTAATGCGCGTATACGTTGTCCGGTGCCGGAGCCGCCTCTTTCGGCCATCTTTGTTCTCCTTCTTCTCTAGCCACGGTGCATGACGGGTCTGAAGTCATCCAGACTCGCCGGCATTCCGGTCTTGAGCAGGCGCACTTTGACTGCGCTGAGCAGGACAGATCAAAGTATTGTAGTGCGCCTGCGCAGGACCGGCGAGTGTGTATGACGTAGCCGCGTCCTGCACACAGGCTTCAGAAAGAAGCTGAAGATGGCCGAAAGGGGAGGCGCCCGCACCAGACAACGGAGAAGGCCATATGGCCCTCATCCACAGCAGAGCGACAGTTAGGTAAGTATTATAAAGTGTTTTTTATGGTCTACACAGCGGCCTGGGCTCTTATATACAGCATGTTAGAATGCTGAAAGAGCCCGGTGGTGGTGGCCGCAGCTTATAGTCCAAAAAAGTGGTGACAGGTTCCCTTTAATGGAATTTTTCTATTTTAGGGCAGATTGGCTCATGTCCTACATAAATTTACACCTTCCTTTGGATAAATGGCAGAAAAGGGGTTTAGTGGTGTAAGCAGGCACTGCATACCACTGAGGCTCGAGGGACAGAAATATTAAAATAAGGTTTATTAGTACATTATGCGTTTCTGGGATGTCCTGTCCCCTTCTTCAGGTGTCAGAACAGGACATCCCAGAAACACGTGTAGTGTACTAATAAACCTTTTTTAATATTTCTGTCCCCCGAGCCTCAGTGGTCTGTAGCACCCGCTTACACTGCTAAAACCTTTTTCGGTTATTTTCGTTCAATATCCCCCCATCACACCAGTATGGGAAGAAAGCGGCCGGAGCAGCAGAAGACCCATCGGCGAGTTGCTAGCATCTCACACAACAGTGGAGCGAATTACTCACTCCATGTAAAGGATCACCGCCGGCTATACAGATCCACATGTTGGCGACAGGGAGACGTGAGCGGAGTGCCGTAGACTTGGCAATTATTCCACCTCACCACCAGAGCCCAATAAGAGAGCCTGCGATCGTGGTCATACTCCACACGTCCAACACCAAAGTTGTGCGGGGGCGTGCAACCATCCTTAGGTGAGTGCGTTCTCACCCTCTCCCCCCCAATTTGTTACTTTATTAGTCTTAACAGATTACACACAGGTGCGCTCCTCTTCTTTTTCTGTTTGGATAAATTGGGCAAAGTTAAATGTTTCCTTTGCATTACAAAGTCAGGAGAAACCCACCAATATTGGCCAACCATATGATGGGTATGGGAACCCCTAAATCTTGAAGGACTCAGATGCCTGATTGTTTTGTTCCTGGTGGAGATCACATACTGTCTAAGGCCCTGTGGGCACACTGCGCTTTTGCTGCAGAATTGGTGCGTTTTTTGTTCATAAGCTTCATGCAGTCCTTCCCCAGCAAAGTCAATGAGAAATCCAAAATGCTGTGCGCACGTTGCTTCTATTTTCCTTATAGGTTTTGCAGATTTTCTGCAGCAATAAGAAGCAGCATGTCACTTCTTTTCTGCAGGACCCTATGTTTTTCCATTGACAATGTTAAAAAAAAACGCAGAGGGGGCATTGCTCTAGAATCACTGCGTTGAGAAACACGTGATGGTGTCTCCGCAGTGGTGGATGTTGATCTCCCTAAGGTCAACCATCCTTGCTCACATAGTCTTTTACTAGGCAATGTCCCACTAGCCATATTCCTACTCCATACTGATGAGGGGCAAATACCCCGAAACGGCTGTCTGTGGATGGATACCATGTTTGGCATAGGTGGTCTCCTTGACTGGAGACTGCCCTTCCCGTGGTTGTTCCTTCCCTTTGAAAGACCTGGCTAGTTTCCTGCCAGCGTTGAGAAACATGTGATGGTGTCTCCGCAGGCCTTTTTGCTTTGAATATTTCCCAGGGGGCATTGCTCTAGAATCACTGCGTTGAGAAACACGTGATGGTGTCTCCGCAGTGGTGGATGTTGATCTCCCTAAGGTCAACCATCCTTGCTCACATAGTCTTTTACTAGGCAATGTCCCACTAGCCAGATTCCTACTCCACACTAATGAGGGGCAAATACCCCGAAACGGCTGTCTGTGGATGGATACCATGTTTGGCATAGGTGGTCTCCTTGACTGGAGACTGCCCTTCCCGTGGTTGTTCCTTCCCGGTGAAAGACCTGGCTAGTTTCCTGCCAGCGTTGAGAAACATGTGATGGTGTCTCCGCAGGCCTTCTTGCTTTTAAAAAAAAAACGCAGAGACATAATGCAGGAAAAACTGCACCAAAACGTACAAAACCGCATACGGTTTTTTTATGCGTTTTTCGTCCAGAGGGGCGTTTTTTGCTGAAGAAACATAACTTTTGTGTGTGCACAGGGCATAACAGCGGCTTTCTTCTCTCTCCCCATTGAAAACAAATGAATAGTTGACTGAGGATTGTCTTTGATGGGGAAGGTGGTATATATAGCAGTATTTCGAACGATTGCCAAGAGCTATTTAAGATGTGTGGCCACCTTAAGATTCATGCCTAGCCCTTAAATTTATCCACATCCTATCCATTCCCTGTTCAAATATCTAAATTATGTAACTACATCATGTCCATGAAATTATACTCTTTATTCCCGTCCTAGAAAAACATATATCAAGGGATTGATTGGTCACTTTAGACTACAGCTCTGTTTGTTGTCTGCATGACATGATTTGTTGCTACTGCAATAAATGCACACTGAGTATGCGTTACCAGGTAATTAATCTTCTAGGAAAATATCCAGTTGTACGTTACCAGGTAACGTTTCTTTAAGCCACAGAATCACAGGAACCTGTTATCCTTTATAGGTCATGAGGATAATTTATATCAGTGGTGACTTATGCAGCTAAATTATAGCTATAATCCAAATTTAATGACCTAAAGTAGCCAGAAGGCACTGATTGTATTTTACTCTGTTTATTTAGTGGACCAAAACAAAAAGAGCTTGTCTGGGACCGAGATATTGATGACCTATTCTTGGAAGTCAATATCAGATACTCGGAGTTCCAATGTTCTGCCTTCCCACTGCTCAGCTCTGGAGAGGGAGCTGCAGAATTTCTCAGCTCTGTACATTGCTTAGCGGCTATTCTCATGTATTGCAGCTTAGCTCTTATGGAAGTGAAAGTGATTTAGGTTGTAGTACCCAAAAATGGCCACTACAGTGTGTACAGAGTGTGCAGAGCTGTGTTCCTGCTCCACACACTGTGAACTTCCGGTGACCATGGTTCCTGGTATCAGCTGAGCCATGGAGGTTCTGAGCAGTGGAAGAGGTGTGCATGCGTGTGTGTGTGTGTGTGTGTGTGGGGGGGGTGGGCTGGTGGGTGCCTGGGTGTCATCAGTAAATCAAGCCATACCTAAAAAGTATTGTTCACATACATTCACAGTATACATATCGCATGCATAATGGTAATAACTAAATGAAATGAACAAACAAAGTGAAGAGAAACATATCTAACTTTAACACCATAACTGTTATGGTTTGGGGCTCTCCTGAGCCTCGAACCGCTCCTGCCTCGGCCTCATCCCCTGCTGTGGTGTCGGCTGACTCTCCTGCGGCATCTGTCCGCCGCTTCCGGCGCTTGGCTGCTAGGTGTCAGGTGTCCAAGGTCTTTGAACATTCTGAGGCTAAAGGCTGCTTTACATGCTTCAATTTCTCGTGTGATCGCATGTGCGATATGGGCAATTTGTTGCCCGTGTCGCACAAAGTCGTAAACCCCCGTCACACGTACTTACCTTCCAAACGTCCTCGCTGGTGGGCGGCGAACATCCTCTTCCTGAAGGGGGAGGGACGTTCGACGTCACCGCGACGTCACACAGCGGCCGGCCAATAGAAGCGGAGGGGCGGAGATGAGCGGGACGTAAACATCCCGCCCACCTCTTTCCTTCCACATTGCTAGCGGGATGCAGGTAAGCTGTAGTTCAGCGTTCCCGGGGTGTCACACGGAACGATGTGTGCTGCACCGGGAACGATGAACAACCGGCGCAGAGAAGGACGTGCGATATTTAGAAAATGAGCGACGTGTCAACGAGCAACGATAAGCTGAGTATTTTTGCTCGTTAACAGACGCTCGTAGCTATCACACGCTACGATATGTCAAACGGCGCCGGATGTGCGTCACTTACGATGTGACCCCGACTCCATATCGTTTGATATATCGTAGCGTGTAAAGCCCGCTTTAGTCCCTGTTTTGCCCTACCGTGCATGCACGGGTTCCTGCTGCCCTTCCTGGCTCTAAGTGTGGTATTCGCACTACTGCACAAGTGCGTGACATCACCAGTGACGCGGCAGCTCTAGATTGGCCGCTGCTGACATCACCAGTGACGCGACGGTCGCTGATTGGCTGTTGGTGATGTCATTGGTGATGTGGCGTTCCCTGAGTGGCCAATGCTGGCGCCATTGCCATTTGATGATTGGCTTTTGGCAGGGCTTAGTCTTTAAAAGATTCTGGACGATGCACATGGCTGCGCGTGCGGCATTTTGGCTCCGTGACTGAGGGAGAGCAGTGCAGCCATAGTGCAACCTCAGCACCAATACAGCCCTGTAGAGTGTGTGACAGAACTGTGTGTTGTACTGGAAGCATTAGGCAGGGCTTGGCGTCCGGTACCTGTCACGCCAAGATTCGTGGTGAGGTACACTCAGGCCCAGTATTCCCGCTTCTGCTCTACCACACTTCAGTCCTTCTGTGGCAGCTCAGTGGAACTAACTGAGCTGCACCTGCAGTCCTGGTATGCCCGTATGTACATAGACAGTTCCCATCTGGACTCTCTGTGCTGCTAACAGGAAAGGTCCTGTTCTCGGCGTGTGTGCAGCTAACACTGCCGATTATGTTTTTAATTTTCTTGTTCCTCTGAAGCTGTGCCTTCTGGCTGCTTGTCCATCTGTGGATTTACCACCTGCCCAGAGGACCTCGGGAGACGTTAGTGTGGCGCCACTTCAGCTCCAGTCGCCACAGAGTATTGCACCTTATTTAACCTGCGGTATTCACTTCGGATGAGGAGGGGGTTAATCACCGGTGTACCACATTCACACCTTACATACAGTCAGGAGCTTTTCCACTGGGGGAATGTCCCAGGGTAGATAGTGGGGTGGCCATCACGATGCATGGGACTTTCCCGATCACTGAAGCCATCCACCTGGGGGAGCGGGTTCCACTTGGGGTAGAAGTAGGAGCAACTCACACAGTCTTCAGTCAGTCTACCCGGGTCTTCAGTTCTGGCTACACAACACCACCACCTTCTTCCTTTTTCTTCTTTCACGGGGCCTGTGGCTTGGAGCGGAACATCAGCCCGGGTTCCTCACTACTGGAGGGGCAACTCTTCGAAAAGACAATTTACGAACATCGGTGACTTCTTCCAACTTATCCGAGGTCGACGGGTTCCCATCACAGCGGGTGACCGGTACTACCCGGGCGCTAGGCATTACAGTGAGTAAAACGACTTGGAACCGCAGCAGCAGACTCGGACTCCTATTACTGGCGCCGGCGCCCCGCGCCGTGGCGCCAAAAACCTCCGGTAGCGCTACAGCCCTCATCATCCTCCTCGGGGCACGATCCACCTGTGGGGAGCGAAACCATCTTTGCTGTTACTACCATCCGCCCCGGAGGACAGCGACAGCAGCAGCGGCTAATCCCTGGCCGCATACCACAGGTGGCGTCATGACAACAACCCCAATCTTCACCTCCTATCTACCCCCTTTTATTATGGACATCTTGGGGCATGAAACCGGGCAGGCCACAATGACATCCCAGACCTCCACACCGGCCCGGTGACGAGTAACAGGTGCCATACCGGACCTGAACCCCTTGCCCCCCTGGGTTCCACAACTTGGCGCCACGAGACAAACATCCCATTCTTCATTCATCAACCCCATTTTATTGTATGCCTCAGGGGCACGAAGCCAGGCAGGGGCCACCTGTGACATCCCCAGACCTAACATAACCAGGCCCGGCGACGAGTAAAGTTAACCCCTTGCCCTGTGGATGCTACATTAGCGCTTCCCTTCTTTTCGGCTCTAACCATCCATCCGAGTAACAATAACTTTGTACTGCCAGACTTAAATCACTCACTTAAGCCTAAAGTCTGCGTTTATCCTACTACCTTGTAACAGAGGCTGAGAGTCAGTCGGGAGAGATAGCTAACACTCATGAGTTCCAGGAATCCCATACTTTGGCAAATTTCTGAAGACAGCACCTATTGTTATAAACTCTTTTCTCCATAGATTCTAAATAGATCTAGGACCTTAATGTTGGGGGAAATTACCCATCCATGTAGCTGTCAATTTTCTGGCAAGAAAACTGGTTTCTCTGAGAAAGATTGTAGTATGATGCAAGTATCCCAAATAAACAAATTTTATGATCTAAAGGAACAGGGATAGATGTCAAAGAGTATAGGAACGTCACTACAATTTGCTATAAGGAGAGGATAACTGGGCAAATCCAAACCATATACCAGAAGTCTGCATTCGGTGTCCGAGGCATGGTCGCTCTCACCTCTCTGCTGCCACTGCAGCTGACGCTGGTTTTCGTCTCAGTGCGCATGATCAGAAGTCCCCGTCACTTCTGCCAGTTTGAAGACGGGATGCGTACTTAGTGCGCATGACCGAAAGTCCGGGAACTTTTGATCATGCGCAATGAGCCAAAAACCACCGTCGGCCAAGGTGGCAGCATAGAGGTGAGCGTGACCATGAGCCTGACACTGTGCATTCATTAGCATGTTAGCACACCCACAAGGGCGAAGGGGGCTGACTATCAAGGGAAGAAACGCCCTTGCGACTAGTCACTGGCCTCATTAGCATATCATAAAGGATCTTTAGAAATAGTTTTTCTAAAGATCTCTTTAGGTTTGCTACTACAGGCTGAAACTGTTAGGCAGGGATTAGAAATATGCACCCAGAACTGCTCCTGCTCCTGGGTGCATACAGGACCTGACAGGTTCCCTTTAAACAAACTTTAAGCACTTTTGAACATGCTGTTGTTCAGCAATGGAGTCTTGCATGGTGAGCGTGCATACAGGCCATGGAGGTTGAGTGCATTATTTATAGTTTTCTTTGAAATAATTTCACTTGCTGATTCCAGGTCTTTCTGTAGCTCTCCACAGGTGGTCCTTGGCTCTTGGACAACTCTTCTGATAATTCTTTTCATGCCTCTGTCTAAAATCTTGTGGTGAGTACTGGGTTGTGGCAAGTTTATAAGGAAATTATGTTCTTTCCAGTTTCGGATTATGTCCCCAACAGTGCTCACTGGAGCCTTCAGTTTAGAAATTGTATAACCAATATAATCAGTAAGTTTTGCAAAAATAAGACTGCAAAGGTGTTGGGACAGCTAACTGGTTTTACCCACCATGAGATGTTTCTTGTGTGGCACCGTGGAAATGAGACATCTTTTTAAGCAGTCAATTGAGCCAACTGATATTACTTTTCACTAAGTGGCAGGATTACTTTCTAATTTCTGTTACATTTCAGCTGATGTCATGATATTCCATGGCTTTTGCACCTCTCTTTCTGCATGTGTTCAATACTTTTTCCCTGTGTCATTTCTCATTATCAAACATAACTTAATTTATTGACATCTATGGTTTGATTTTTTTGCTTGTGTGGATTGAATGGATTGTAACCAACATCTGGTGAGAAATCCATGTAAATAGCACCTTTAGAAATATATTTACTTAGAAAATTGGTAACGTGTTAAATACTTATTTCAGACGCAGTACTTCGCAGACCAACACTGTCTCTACAGCTCTGTCACCTGAAAGTCACTTGACACAAAAAAAATCTGACAGTACTGCTGCAGCCAATTAGTGGCTAACAATTGGTTGCAAAGTTTACAGTTTCTATGAGCAGAAGAAATGGTGTTCACTGTTTAACTCAGGTCACTGGTGGGGGACAAAGGGCTCAGATAGGAAGAAAGGAGCCTATACTTACCGAGAGGCAAGTATTGCGTTTTTTTCTTTAATGCTGCACTCTGGGGTTATTAGAGGAAATCTGTGATAGGTTTTTGCCACCTAATCTGAGAGCAGGATAATGTGCAAATGTAGGCCCTTTTTCCAGTTATGTGCCACTTAATGAGTTGTTTATTGTTATTTTGATAAAATCAATGTTTTATCAGAAGATTACCACTAGAGGACTGGTAAACCTGCTGCCAGATAGTCCTTTATATTCATGAGCTCTGAATTATCCCACACCTACCACTGAATGGCAGCTTTCTGCCTATGCACAATGTACACAAAAAGCTATTCAACGATGGCGTAGGCAGAGATATACAGAACTTGGCATTCAGAAAACTGGTAAATCTGCAGCTGATAAAACTGGGATTTTATCAAAACTCCAGCGACCAGCTCAGTAAGTGATACATCGCTGGAATCAGGGTCTCTGCCCCTATATCACGCTGTTCTCAAATTACATAGTAGAAACCTGGTGACAGATTCACTTCAATAAGAAAGTATCCAGTAGTGGAAAACCCCTTTAAGCAACTTTTAGGTGTTTATTAACTATTTGGAAAGCCTATAAAGACTCAGTAATGTATACTCATTGCTTATTAAAAAAAAACCTCCCTATGTTGGATATTTTAACCGCATTATTGTTACATCGTATGATAGCGGTGTCTTCTCAGATGTAATATATGCATTTGCTCAGGCTATAGATATTATATGAAATACTTTTTAAGACTATGTAAATTTGCCTTCACCTAACAATGGCTGAGAAGGTCTAAAGGATGTATGAACGGCTCCACGGGTGTCAATTTCACCGTAATAAAATTCAATCGCCCTTGCATTATTTTTTAGTCAGTTCAACCATGTGACCTCAATGGTGCACTAAATAATTCATTTCATTAATTCATTACTATTATATTTCTATCAAAGCCCTTCCCTGGTGTATAATGCTTGTGATCAGAGCTTTGTAAGGTGAGCTAATCATTATGCAGAATCATACAATGAATCAACCCAAATTTCCCTCTACCAGGGTGAACGGCTTTCATCCACTATGCAGCACATTGCGCAGAGGCTTCGGGGAATGTCAGCATGGCTGCATATGTTGTTTATTGAACTGTATAATGAATTGGTGATGTAAACTGGATTCTTTCTAGGAAGAGACCCCTGAGATTTAGCATAAATACATTTACTCTCTAAACTGTCTGACAGATTTTTCTGTACATATGGAAGAAAATGCATTGAGTCTCTCCAGGACCTACATCTTAGATACACATGATGTGTATTTTTGGGGGGTAAATTTAAAGGGACTCTGTCACCAGTTTTTTGCCACCTAATCTGAGAGCAGGGTAACGTAGGGGCAGAGATCCTCATTCCAGCGATGTGTCACTTACTGGGCTGCTTAGCGTAGTTTTGATAAAATCACTGTTTAATCAGCAGTAGTTTATCATTAGAGGACTACTTGCTGTGCTGCCAGGTAGTCCATCAGATTCATAAGCTCTGTATAACTGCTAGATCTGCAGCAGGGAAAACATTGATTTTATCAAAATGACAGCAAACAGCTCAGTATGTGACACATTACTAGAATCAGGGTCTCTCTACATTATGCTGCTCTCAGATGGGGTAGCAAAAACCTGGGGACAGATTCCCTTTAACTGAAAGAAGATCTAAAATCTCTCTATCACTCTAGCTAAGTAAAAAAAAGGACGCAGTCAGGATTGTAACTTCTAATGGATGTGACAATCCTGGGCAGCGGCAAGCTTTTAGGTTGGTGGGGCCCAATAAGCATGGGACTCCCCAGCCCAAGAACAGAAGCCCCTAGCTGTTGGGCTCTATCTTGGCTGGGTACAAAAATTGGGGGGACCGCACGCCCTTTTTTAAAAATGATTTATTTACATAATTTAAACAAAAAAGCCCCATGCGGGTCCTCTTATTTTGATACACAGACAAGGTAAGCACATGGCTGGGGCCTGCAGCCATTAGCCGTATGCTTTATCTGTGCTGGGTATCATAATATGAGGGGACCCAATTTTTTTATGTATTTAGTTTTACACCACGATAGGGACCCACAAACAGGGTCTGTGATTGGCTGCAGTCAGACAGGGTGCAAAACAGGCTGGAAGCATGTCTGACTGTAGCCAATCAGAGACACCGGGACTGCTGGTTGGTGGGGGAAGCAGTGAATATGAATGAGTAATAATGAGCAGCCTTGGAGTAGAATGAGCGACCTGGAAGCAGTTACAGCTGGAGCCTTGGAAAGTATGATGCGCTTGCTTCATTCTTATTTTCTTTATTTTTTATTAATTTCCCAAGTTGCCGGATCACTATTATTCCCTGAGAACGCCGAGCCTGCGTAAAGCATTTGGGTACGTTGGAAACAGCGGACTTTTACGGTCCTGGTCCGCCCATTACTAACTATAAAGATTAGCACTAAAAAAAACGGCCCAAACCTCTGGAACTGTATTCTGGATTAAAAAAAAGCACTTGTAATAAATTAAGAGGAAAAACTGACCACTTGTGATCTGCTAAGGTAATTTTTAACACAAAACCCTAATTTAAACAATAGGTAATTTATTGGTAAAAAAAAAACCCCTTCCATTTATAAACTGAAATGAGCTCACTGTCAATATAATTTCTGGCACAATGTAACAACACATAGTTTTTAGAATACATAAACGTAAGAGTTTTCTAATGACAACCTGATCGGGATGTGTCCAATTCTTGGTTTGGGATGAGTTGAACCAGAAAGTAAAAGAAAAGCTGCTAACAAGCGTAAATGCGAACTCCTTCAAGACTGTTGGAAGAATATGAGCAGCAGACAAAGGCTGTCTATACAGGATTAGATAGATGATTATGACATAACCAGAGGCAGATCTAAGTTTTCACCCGGAGATGAATTCAGTGTGGCACCCGAACTGCTCAAGTAGAATGAGAAGTCGTCAAGTGACCGCTCATATGCAATTTGCTTACTTCCAGTCACGTGCCGACCAGCTCCTCTTCCTCGTTCTCTCAATGCTCAGTAAAAAGCTACAGCTCCTGCTTCATTGAGTGAAGCAGGAAGAAAACCTAATTGTCAAGTGACCATAACTATTAAAATTACTAATGAGAGGTCATGTCGTGCATGCTGGAACAAGCCAGCACAGCTGAATCCTGACAGTGAGTATGTTAAACACTGCAGTGCTACAGTGCTTAATTTTATAATTAGAGAGGTTGTCCAGGTTTGTGATGAAATCTGCAGTTACACTATGTGACTGTAGGCTTCTGAATTCTTAGGTACTTTGCACGCTGCAACATCGCTAGCCGATGGTAGCGATGCCGAGCGCGATAGTCCCCGCCCCCGTCACAGCTGCGATATCTTGTGATAGCTGCCGTAGCGAACATTATCGCTACGGCAGCTTCACATGCACTCACCTGCCCTGCGACGATGCTCTGGCCGGCGAACCGCCTCCTCCCTAAGGGGGTGGGTCGTGCGGCGTCACAGCAACGTCACACAGCAGGCGGCCAATAGAAGCGGAGGGGCAGAGATGAGCGGGACGTAAACATCCAGCCCACCTCTGTTCTTCCGCATAGCTGGCGTGAGCCGCGGGACGCAGGTAAGGAGATGTTCCTCGCTCCTGCGGCTTCTCACACAGCGATGTGTGCTGCCGCAGGAACGAGGAACAACATCGTACCAGTTGCTGCCGCGACATTATGGAAATGACTGACATTACACCGATCATACAATTTTGACACTTTTGAGCTCGTTAATCGTATCAAAAACGATTTACACACTCCGATGTCGACAGTGACGCCGGATGTGCGTCACTTTAGATTTGACCCCACCGACATCACACCTGCGATGTCGTAGTGTGCAAAGTACCCCTTGAGTGTTCGTCCATGCTGGCAGCAAAAGTGGGCGGTCATGTGAGTGCAAGTATGTAATTTACTACTTCTGGTCACATTACAACTAGGTGTCTCTAGCTCAATTTACTTGTATTGAGTGAGGACAGGCATTTATAGCTGTCACGTGACCGTATACATGCAAATACATGACCTCCCGCTCTCACTGTCTGCACCAGAGACTCCTGACAGCGTTAAATGTGCACACTGTGAGAATTCTCTTAAAATAAGATCGCTCCTAACATAACTAAAAACATTGCATAACACTTTATCACATAGCCATGTATCACATAATATTACAAGTTATGGATTATTAAATATGTACAGGATCTCAGCCAATAACAGCACAAGATTACATCACAAGAAGCATCAGTAGGACAGAAATTCATCACCAGAACTAGCAGTAGAGAAATACAACACAAGAGCCGCCATCAATACACAAATACAGCATCACAATCCTCAACAGTACAGAAATACATCACCAGAACCACTAGCAGTACAGAAATACATTATCCAGTCTCTATACTGTGCCCCTCATCACACTACTCGGCATACTGTCCCCTTAGTTCTGTGCCCTCACACTGTCAAACCATGCTACCCCCTCTCTATGCCCTCCATACTATTCAGTCTCTATTCTGTTCCCTATCACACTTTTCTCCCATATTTTGTCTCCTCAAAATATTTCTATCTTCCTCATACAGTCTCCTGTACCCATGTCCCACACTATTTCTTAGCACATCCCTCCTTCACTGCTTACAATACTGTCTCTTCCACCCCTCACTATCCATGTGTCCTTATAAATCTGCCCTGCCCATATTGTTTTTCCACACACATTCCCCACCACTCTTCATACTGTCTCATCTCACATCCCACTCATCATACTATCTCCTCACACATTCCCTCCTCGCTCTCCATACTGTCTCCTCATACATCCCCCCTCCCATACTGTGTCTTCACATATTCTCCTCATACTGTCTCTTCAAATTCCCCCCACCCCTCAATTGCAATAAATCTTTGCTTTATTCAGTTCCATTGGATCATTTACTACGCCGACATTCTTCGCACCTATGTGGCACCAATGAGTTACATCCAATGATCTGACGTCGCCCTGACCCAGACTGCCAGCGGTTAGGGCTTCAATAGTTTTTGCATATAAAAGACTTGATAGCTGGAAGCCGGAGTGCTGAGCCGGCTGCCAGCTTGACAACCGGCTCAGAGAACGGCCGAATCCCATTACGAGGCATTGTAAAATAAAGCAGCTGAGGAGACAATTCGGACCACTGCATCAGGCTGGGCAGTGGTGCCCCCTGCCGCCTGCGTCCCGGGTAAATTCCCCGCTTGCCCCCTATCCTAGATATGCCCTTGAAATAACACACGTTACACTTTACATGTTTTATATATAAGTATTATCACATTCATTCTTTCAAGCTGTAATAGACTTTGGAAGTGACACCATTTAAATGTTTGATTCATCGCTATAATTGTAGCTTTTTACTTTATGGAACCATCAGGTCACTAACCTATTGAAATGACTTAACCCAAAACTGTCAAGTAAGTCTAGAAAATGCCATGATGGTCAGAGGAGCTGTCAAAACACACATTTGTATGATCCTCTACAACTATCATTATATTTGCCTACCTTCTATGTGCTCAACTGATATTCAATACACGGCTGTGGGAGAATATCACTAATTAGATATGTTCCTAGTGCATTGTTATAAATTCCGCTTGCATACGAAACGCTTGTCAGTCAATATCAGACTGCTGAGGTGCTGATTAATAAAGTCAGCGAGGTCCCTACAGGAATATCCTAAATGAATTAAAGAGAAGACTGAATTACAAAGTCTACTCTGCTGTTCTGGCTGAAGATAAAAACTTATTAAAAGTCTTATACATAGAATGACATGCAAGTCCGAAATCAAATGTTGTTTTGGTCACTGAATGTAATACTTTGGTTTTTAGTTTACGTATAAAGCTATGTCACAATATCATTGTATTTTACCTTTTATAAAAAAAAATCCATGAATTGATTTAGTTAATCATAAATTAAATCAATTCAGGAAACTTTTACTAATGTAGTTAAGGCCTTTATAAGCTGTTATCTCCTTCCATGGATCTATGGAATAGATCTACTAGGTCTACTAGGTCAAGGAGGTTTTAGCATTCTATATGATCCTAAATAACTACATACCATTTTTCAATGTGCTTAAATTATATTCTTTCTTTTATTATATATGAATTATATACATTTTAGTTCACATTTATAGTTCAAATTTTACAATTTCAGTAAAAAGGTTTATTGTTACTCTCCTGCCCCGGCTCCAGCGTTAGGATCTTCATAGACCCTTTAGTTGTAGCCAGCTTAATATCCTCCTGTGTGTGTTAGGTTACTGATGTCACTCTCTAAAGCCAAATTAGTGAGCTCAGTCAGCGATATACTGCCTGAATATTTACAGTAGGTAGCTTGGCATGTGTGGTTACTACTCTACTTAGCTCTTCTATTGTGCCTCCTGACAAACCCAGCTCTGCAATATTCCATGCTGCTCCAGCTGTTATGTAGTGTATCCAGCTTTGCTGTTCCATGCTGCTCCAGCTGTTGTTCAGTGTATCTAGCACTGCTGTTCCATGCCGCTCCAGCTGTTGTCCAGTTTATCAGCTCTGTTGTTCCATGCTCCTCCAGCTGTTGTCTAGTATGTCCAGCTTTGCTGTTTCATGCTGCTCCAGATGTTGCCCATTGTATCTAGCTCTGCAGTTCCATGCTGCTCCAGATGTTGCCCATTGTATCTAGCTCTGCAGTTCCATGCTGCTCCAGATGTTGCCCATTGTATCCAGCTCTGCAGTTCCATGCTGCTCCAGATGTTGCCCATTGTATCTAGCTCTGCAGTTCCTCGCTGCCCCATCTGTTATCCAACGTAGCCAGCTTTGCTATTCCATGCTGCTTCAGCTGTTGTCCAGTGTATCCAACTCTGCTGTTACATGCTGCTCCAGCTGTTGTTCTGTATCCAGTTCTACTGTTCCGCACTGCTCCAGCTGTTGTCCAGTGTATCCAGCTCTGCTGTTCCTCGTTGCCCCATCAGTTGTCCAATGAATCTTGCTTTGCTGTGCTGTTCCAAGCAGCACCAGGTGCCGTGTGGCATATCCGGCTCAGATGTACTTATATACACCAACAACCTCCAGTCCCTGCTGCAAATCCACACCTACAGTTTAGAGAGTCTTCCTCACCAGCTGAGCCATAAGTTATTCACTGTATAATGAAAAATGTTAACAGATTTACATTATATGTTGTTTGAGTTTATAAAGATCTTTGAGATCGCTGCTTGAAGTCATTAAATGATTTGCTTACTTCAAACTTTCTTTAATTCTAGAAGAAATCTGTCCTGCTCAAGTGATGGACACAAAGGTACAGTGATCTTAGCTGTGCCTTGTAAGGATCCGTGCCCGTGTGTCTATCAGTGATAGACTATCACAAGACCAAGACTGAAAGTAAGTTAGGATGGATCCTATTGAACGATAGAAAACAGAGATATTGAAAAAGACAGAATTCATACAAAAGATCCTGTTAAAATTAGCAATACCACCTATAAATCAGCATAAGCAAAAAATAAATGAAAAAAAGTAAAAAATGACAATGTTTATGTGAAGAAGTATAGTTGATAACATTAGTCTAATGTACCTAATTATCCTTTGCTTTATTGTATTAGCTGATTTAGTAGCTCAGATCTTTCGGACTATAGCTCTAGATTACAAGACTTTTGATCACATACAGTATAAATTTTGGGATCAAAACACCACCCTTTGTGGTCAGCACATTGACAGGATCCCAAAACATTGGTAAATACACATGTGAACATGGCCTTCTATATACTTGACCCTTCATTTATATTTCCTATAACCAGAATTGTTCGATATGTAACGTGTGTGGCTTTCCTGCTCTAAAGGTTCTCATTTATACAGAACATATGTCATGACTCCTTAGTAGAACTATCAAGGTCAGTTTTTAATATCCTACATAGTTTGGTGTCATCAGCAAAGACTGACACTTTACTATCAATCCCATCCATAAGTTCATTAATAAAGAGATTAAAAAGAATCGGTCCTAGCACAGATCCCTGCGGCACCCCACTGCTGACTATAGCCCATTTAGAGAATGTACCATTTATGACTACTCTTTGTTTCCTACCTTTTAGCCAATTCCTTACCCAGCTGCATATAGTTTCTCCTAGTCCTTGCTTCTGGAGCTTTAGTATAAGGCTATTATGTGGTACAGTATCAAATGCCTTTGCACAGTCCAAATAAATTGCATCATTACCAATATCCAGATTTGCACTTACCTCTTCATAGAACCCCAACATGTTGGTTAGACACAACTTATCCTTCATGAATCCATGCTGTTTGTCAGTTATTATATTATTTTCTGCAATATATTTTTGCATGTCATCCCTTAAAATGCCCTCAAAAACTTTGCATACTACTGATGTCAGGCTTACTGGACAGTAGATGCCTGGATTCACCTACTTACTTTTCTTACATATCGGAACCACATCAGCAATCCTCCAATCCTGAGGCCCAAATCCTGTTACAAGCGAGTCTAAACAGATGAGATACAGCGGTCTATTGATTACTGAGCTCAATTCCCTCAATATTTGTGATTAATGCCATCTGGCCCAGGGGATTTGTCAATGTTTAATTTACTCAGACGCAGGCATACTTCTTCTTGTGTTAAATTAATTTTATCACGTGGTGAACTTTGATTTTTCACTTGTTGAATGATCCCTGGAACAGTCAGTTCCTTGGTGATCACGGATGAGAAGTGCCTATTTAATATCTCAGTCTTTTCTTTGTCCTCTATAACTAACTTGTTATTATATTTTAAGGGGCCGATATCATCCTTTGTTTTCATTTTGTCATTAATGTATTTATAAAAATTTTGGAATCTATTTTAATGTCCTTGGCGATTTTTGTCTCAGTAGCTAATTTTGCTTGCATGATTTCTTTTTTCCTTTTTTTATTGCTTTTTATTCCACTTTTCCTCAGGCTTATTGCCACTTTTTTATTTATTTTCTGTAAGTAAACTGTTCATTAAAGGGGTTATATATCATGACAGGTGTATAGATTGGGTCATTCCAGATGTGGCAATACTGAATATGTGTACTTTTTTATATGTAAATACATGCATTTTTTGGTGTGTGTGTATATATATATATATATATATATATATATATATATATTTATACAGTACAGACCAAACGTTTGGACACACCTTCTCATTCAAAGAGTTTTCTTTATTTTCATGACTCTGAAAATTGTAGATTCACATTGAAGGAATCAAAACTATGACTTAACCCATGTGGAATGAAATACTTAACAAACAAGTGTGAAACAACTGAAAATATGTCTTATATTCTAGGTTCTTCAAAGTAGCCACCTTTTACTTTGATTACTGCTTTGCACACTCTTGCATTCTCTTGATGAGCTTCAAGAGGTAGTCACCGGAAATGGTTTTCATTTCACAGGTGTGCCCTGTCAGGTTTAATAAGTGGGATTTCTTGCCTTATAAATGGGGCTGGGACCATCAGTTGTATTGTGCTGAAGTCTGGTGGATACACAGCTGATAGTCCTACTGAATAGACTGTTAGAATTTGTATTATGGCAAGAAAAAAGCAGCTAAGTAAAGAAAAACGAGTGGCCATCATTACTTTAAGAAATGAAGGTCAGTCAGTCTGAAAAATTGGGAAAACTTTGAAAAAATCCCCAAGTGCAGTGGCAAAAACCTTAAATGAGGACCGCCCCAGGAAAGAAAGACCAAGAGTCACCTCTGCTGCGGAGGATAAGTTTATCCGAGTCACCAGCCTCAGAAATCGCAGGTTAACAGCAGCTCAGATTAGAGACTAGGTCAATGCCACACAGAGTTCTAGCAGCAGACACATCTCTAGAACAACTGTTAAGAGGAGACTTTATACAGCAGGCCTTCATCGTAAAATAGCTGCTATGAAACAACTGCTAAGGACAGGCAACAAGCAGAAGAGACTTGTTTGGGCTAAAGAACACAAGGAATGGACATTAGACCAGTGGAAATCTGTGCTTTGGTCTGATGGGTCCAAATTTGAGATCTTCGGATCCAACCACCATGTTTTTGTGCGATGCAGAAAAGGTGAACGTATGGACTCTACATACCTGGTTCCCACCGTGAAACATGGAGGAGGAGGTGTGATGGTGTGGGGGTGCTTTGCTGGTGACACTGTTGGGGATTTATTCAAAATTGAAGGCATACTGAACCAGCATGGCTACCACAGCATCTTGCAGCGGCATGCTATTCCATCCAGTTTGCGTTTAGTTGGACCATCATTCATTTTTCAACAGGACAATGACCCCAAACACACCTACAGGCTGTGTAAGGGCTATTTGACTAAAAAGGAGAGTGATGGGGTGCTACGCCAGATGACCTGGCCTCCACAGTCACCAGACCTGAACCCAATCGAGATGGTTTGGGGTGAGCTGGACCACAGAATGAAGGCAAAAAAGCCAACAAGTGCTAAGCATCTCTGGGAACTCCTTCAAGACTGTTGGAAGACTATTTCCGGTAACTACCTCTTGAAGCTCATCAAGAGAATGCCAAGAGTGTGCAAAGCAGTAATCGAAGCAAATTGTGACTACTTTGAAGAACCTAAAATATAAGAGATAATTTTCAGTTGTTTCACACTTTTTTGTTAAGTATTTTATTCCACATGTGTTAATTCATAGTTTTGATACCTTCAATGGGAAGCTACAATTTTCAGAGTCATGAAAATAAAGAAAACTCTTTGAATGAGAAGGTGTGTCCAAACTTTTGGTCTGTACTATATATATATATATATATATGTATGTATTATTTTTGTGTGTGTGTGTGTGTTATTTATGTTTTGTTTTTTTTTTACATATTCTAGAGGGTTATTTTTCCTTTTTTTTCCATTTACGTTTTTACTTAGTCCCTCTATGCTGGTATATTGCATTGCCATGCACCAGTATGGCAATGCATTTTTCTGTCAGTGCCAGATTGGCAGATCGCATGTCAGACCATGTTGCTGGCTGGGTCTCACAGGCTACTGTACTTGGCAACCCAAAGGTCATCTTTTGACCTTCGGCTGTCAAGTATTGGCAACCCTCGACTCCCCTATGATCATGTCATGGGGGTGCCGGAAAGGGGTAAGAAGGAGCCCACTCCCTTTCACAAACTTCTATATACTGTGATCTCTAGTGATCAAGGCATATAGAACATCGCAAAACGTTAACATCATCAGAACCTAATCCAATCAGGTCCCAATGATGTCTCTGATCAGAACCCCAGCCTCTGCGTGACCCTGAGGGTTGCGATCCTTTCCTGACTGCTGACCGTAGAATAACATTGCCGCTGCACAACGCCCAGCAGAAGCCGACATTTATCTACAGTGGTCGGTCGCAAAGAGGTTAATTCTTTGATGGGCGTGGAAAAAACAAAAACGAAGAAAAAAAACAGATGAGTGATTTGTTTTCAATTATAGTTTTTTATTAATTTGTTTCTGCTTTTTCATTTGTAATCATTAAAATGATAATTTGAGCAGAATCCAATATTATATATCAATGACAATATCTTCAGAATGTCAAACTCCCACCATGGTAATAATTAGAAATCGGTTTGGAGAAGATAAAACTACATAAAGTAATGTTGCAGATTTTGTTGAAGGAACAGTCCCTGAAATGAAGATGCAAGCTGCATATTTTGCCCAGTTTGTGCCCCGCAGGCACGGCTCCTGGATGTGGTCAGTTTTAGCTGTTGTATCACCTTAGGGTATACATAGATGTCAATAAGTCTTCATATCTTTCTGCTTGTCTCTATGAATCAGGCTTGATTGACAGCTTAGCTTCGCTGGATCGGATGTTTTCTGAATAAGATAAGCATATACTGTATATATATAATATATAGCCGCTTTCTGCATTGCACTTGGTCAATATGCTTTACATTTTGTATGCTTTTTGGTCAGTATTTTGCATCAGTATTTGTTAGCCAAAACCAAGAATAGGTTAAAAAGCCAGAAGAGGGGTGAATCTTTTCATTATCTGTTCTCTCTCCTAAATGCCTTAACATATAGGTAATGTAAATCTGCAAAGCCGTTCACATTTGTGTATAAGACCGGCTGGAATTTTATTAGTCTATTACTTTTATGCAATACTTTCATCTGCTTTAAGGATGTAAAACGCCCATTGAATGAAGAGTGTATAAATTATGGATGCCTCCATATGTCATCTATATTGCATTTGTTTTTCAAAGGGACTATTTTTTTTCTCCTTAGATGACTGATCATCAATATCAAAGGAGTTATCCAATTTAATTAAAAATTGGGGTCAAAGCTGCTTATCCTGTAAAAAAAACAAAAACAACAAAAAACAAGCAGTACTTACCTACAATGGCCCCTGCTGACTCTTCGACTCGCCTAGGTGATGTTTATTGACATGGCTGCAGTGGTGATGTCCAGTCTACACCATATGACTGCTGCAGACAACCTTGGTATCACTGCTAAAACTAGTGATTGGTGGCAGCGTTCACATGCTATAGACATGATGTTATCCCTGAAGTATAGTCAACAAACACTGCCAGGGAGCTGCAGCAAGGTGACGCTGAAGCACCACAAGCAACAGAATGCAAGTACGGTGTAATTTATTATTTGACAAGCTAAGGAGGGGTAGCCAAAAAAAATTGGAGGTTCCAGTTTCCTGTAGAAGTATAAAAGTATATAAACTTTGGCTTGATAAAGAATTCAGGACTGTGTTCGAAACGCGTTGCTTTGTGGTTCCTGTCTCCCGCTCTTACCAATCTGGTCTAGTTTTTAAGGATGGAATAAAGTTTATATTTTTATACTTAAAACCTCCAAGTTTTTTTTCCTATTAAAGTCCACGCTACTTGGAGCATGCTGAAATCCATATTGAATGGTGAGCTGGCTATGGTCACTTTTTATTGAAAGGAAGGAGAGCCCCAATAAAACCAGACAATCCCTTTGTAATGCTGGTTAAGTACAGATATATACTGATGACAAACGAAGCCATATTATGTGTAAAATTCCATATAGCACGGCTGTAATACACACATCAACAAATAAACTCAGCCCGGTGGCTCAGAGACTAGCACTGTTGCTTTGCAGATCTGAGGTCCTGAGTTCAAATCCCACCAAGGACAACAGCTGGGAGGAGTTGTATGTTCTCCTTGTGTTTGTATTCTGGTTTCCTCTATGTTCTCTGGTTTCCTCCCGCACTCCAAAGACATACTGAAGTTAGATTGTTAGCCCCAGTGGGGACAGTGATGATAATGTCTGTAACAGAGTTATTTAAATAAACCTATAAACTCATGTTAAAAAGGTCTAAGGCAAGGCTGGCCTACATTTAGTTAGAGTTTAGTATGTTTTCCTACAAATGAGTCACAATAACATGTTACTACTATCAAAAAAGTTTATAAGTTCATTTCTCGACTGGTGTTTTGGCACTGGATGGCAAGGCCAAGAGATCTCAACAGTGACAGACAAATGTAGACATACCCCAAAAGCTTCCTAAAAATGAATAGTATGTGTAAATGCTTGCTTTCACATCTCCTATATTATTAGTAAGAATCTAAACTTAGGAAATCTGCACCTCTAACTGCCCGGAGGTGTGAGGGGCAGTAATGGGAGTCTTGGTATAGGACTAGCTATCTCCTGTGTACTGGACTAAGACACATGGGTTATAGATATCGAAAGAATGGAAGAGAGAGTAGAAATGCATTGTGTGTATTTTACAATGGCTGTGTGACCGGGTGACCAGAAGACTTAACATGTCCACTCATAAATGACTGACTATGGTTGCATGTCCCAGCCTACAGTTATATCAGAGAAGCTGAATCCCAAAGTAATTCACTTTTTTTCTGAATAGTGGAGACATAATATCTGCTATGAAGTTACCCTTGATGCTATAGGTCTGATAATTACCTTTGTAGAAATCCCTTGGTTCAAATTGATGTTTTTACTAGGATGGAGAAATTAAAGTTATACAACCGCTGACCTACATTACTGCAGCGATGACTAGTCATGATCTCCTGTTAGCACATCCATTGCCTTGAAATGTGAGACTACAGTTTGATCTGCTGAGTGGGATGTCAATAATGGCACAGTTCTTGCTACAGCCCCACCGAGGCCACAGGCGAGAGTGTTGCATGATGGTATTAACACCTTTGATTTATTAACAGATCATAAACACCATTTTACTCATAACCAAAGTTCTGAGAAACACTCACCACTGCATTGCCTCTTATCCCGCTCTTGTAAGGAGACCAGAAAGCCCATCAGCCACAGCTGGGCAATAGTAGTTAATGAAACAAAAAATTTCAGGTGATCCCATAAAATCTTCAATTTATTTTAGATTTATTAAATCCACATTCATTGTCAGGGAAAGCAGTAAAAACTTGACACGTTTCGACCATTGTGGTCTTAATCGTAACATAATGTGCTTAAAACAGCAACGGTCGAAACGCGTCAACATGGACTGGTTTCCCTGACAATGAATGTGAATTTTATAAATGTTAAATAAATTGAAGATTTTATGGGATCATCGGAATTTTTTTGTGTTTGATATAGTACTATTGCCCAGCTGTGGCTGATGGTCTTTCCGGTCTCCCTGCAAAGGAATACAAGAGCGGGATCAGAGGTAAACCAGTGGTGAGTGTTTTTTGGAGCATTGGTTATGAGTAAAATGGTATTAATGAGCCATATAGAACTACATCTTTGATGCGAAGTTTCCTTTTAGTAATATTTGCCCCCTCCCATTTCAGTTCAGAGGGCTATGTAATGGGCACAAGCTTACACCCCAATAACCTAAAGGGCCCGTTACACGCTATGATATATCAAGCGATACGTCGTCGGAGTCACGTCGTTAGTGACGCACATCCAGCGCCGTTTGACATATCGTAGCGTGTGACAGATACGAGCGACTGTGAACGAGCGAAAATACTCGCCTTATCGTTGCTCGTTGACACGCCGCTCATGATCAAAAAATCGAATGTCCTTCTGCGCGCCGGTTGTTCATCATTCCCGGGCAGCACACATCGCTGCGTGTGACACCCCGGGAACGATGAACTGCAGCTTACCTGCGTCCCGCGGCAATGCGGAAGGAAGGAGGTGGGCGGGATGTTTACGTCTCGCTCATCTCCGCCCCTCCGCTTCTATTGGGCGGCCGCTGTGTGACGTCGCTGTGACGCCGAACCTCCCTCCCCCTTCAGGAAGTGGATGTTCGCCGCCCACAGCGAGGTCGTTCGGGAGGTAAGTACGTGTGACGGGGGATTACCGACTTTGTGCGACACGGGCAACAAATTGCCCGTATCGCACAAACGATGGGGGCGGGTGCGATCGCACGATAAACAGTCCCGTGTAAAGCAGCCTTTAGCCTATATAGGTACCTTTAAAATTTGCTGCACCTCTGACTCCCAACAGGTAAGCCTGTATTCAGATGCTAAATCAGACTCCAATAAGCAAATTATTTCCTCCATAAATTCTGCTGCGTTAACAAGTGTAAAGAAAAATCAATTTCTATGTCTGTTTCCCTCTAAACATGTTGTTGGATAGTTTGCAACATTTGTATGGTGTTTGATATTGCTATAATGACTTATGTGGGTGAAATCGCAGAACGGATCCAGCTGGCAGGAGCGATTACATCATCCTTGGCTGTATATGTTCGTAAAAGAGCGACGCATTTGTTTGGTAAACTAGTAAGTCACACGTTTAACTCTTTCTGTTAGGTTTAACAAAAAAAAAAAGAGGAAATGCAATATTTTTTTTCCAAGAAATTCTAGTTGTTGATAAGAGAGTGAATAGAGCTTTCACAAAACACCCTGATTAAAATGAAACTCCCAAGATGGTCTTCATTGAAAATCCTCAATTAAGAACTGTATAATGAAGAAACACTGATCAGTATTTGCAATGATAATATTCTTTTGGCAGGAGACAACTGGAATCAGTTCATGTTTATTAGATTTTGAACAGAGGAAAATGAATGCTCATCCATTTTATTCTCTGAAAGTAATTTATCAACACAATGCTGCAGCCAGCAGCCCTGGGTAATGACATTCACATCAGCTCGGGCAATACGTCATTTTCCAGCCTCTAACTTCCCTCCAATTGGTAAAGACACACACAAGTGAATATTTACCAAGAACTGTACAAAGGACTCTTATGGGTTTTGAAGGTCATAACATTTGAGTGTCTATGCACAAAATAACCCACCGTCATTATCAGAATATTTCCACTTCTGCCCAGAAAATCTCTTGGGCCATGAAGAAAAATCATTAGCAGTATGCCCTAACAATGATCAAATCTTATAATTCTGGCTTATATTTCATATATGGGACCTAAGGGTCTTTTTGTCTCTTCAGGCTCCAGGGCCCTTAAAGGGAACCTGCCACCAGATTTGGCCCCTATAACCTGCAGCCATCACCAGTGAGCTCTTATGTACAGTATTCTAGAAAACTGTATATAAGAGCCCAGGCCACTCAGTAGAACGTAAAAATCACTTTTATTGTACTCACTAAGGGGCGGTCCGGTCCGATGGATGTCGCTCCTCTCTGTTCCGGCGCCGCCTCTCTGCGGCGATCTCCGTCCTTCTTCTGAGGCCCGTGTGCATGGCACGTCCTACATCATGCCCACTTGCTGGCATTGAGGTCATGCGCAGGCGCACTTTGATCTGCACTGCTTATGGCAGATCAAAGTTTTATAGCGCGCATGTGCGGGCGATCTTTAGCCTTTCCTCACACCTGCGCATTATAGTACTTTGATCTGCCCTCAGCAGGGTACATCAAAGAGTGCTTGAGCAGGACTGCAATGCTGGCCTGTGTGGATGACATAGGACACCTCATCCATACCGTGCTGGGTAGAAGAAGGACGGCAATCGCTGCAGGGAGGAGGTGCCGGAACGGAGAGCTGTGACACTCATTGGACCCGACCACACCCTAGGTGAGTATAATAAAAGTGTTTTTTTTATGTTATACAGCGCAGCCTGGGCTCTTAGATACAGTATTCTAACTGAGAGTAGCATGATGTAGGCAAAGAGATTCTGAATCCAACTATGTATTACTTTATATTACTGACTTCAACTGTTCTGACATAATCAGAGATTTTTTTATTTAGTTATGTAGCAGAGCCCAAAGAGTTGTATCGCCCACACCAGGCTCTCAATAGAGATTGTACATTGACAGTGAGGTGTCAACCACAGAAAGGGGGCTGCTGGACTTCCATTTGCATGACTTTGTAATCCCAGCAATGAGAAGGGTCCTGTTGCTTAAACAAACATAGCAAATAAACAACAGATTGGACTGTGACAAGACAGGCATCCCTGAATTTTCTGTGTTAACCCTTGCAACATGCTGGAATCAGCTTACATAGGAAAAACCTGCTGAAGGAGTCCTTTTAAGAAAAATTGTTAGCAGGGTCCCAACTATTGTGAAATGTTTATAGTTTTAGTTTACAGTTTCAGAATATTAAGGTTGGAAGATAACACAACTCCATCAAGTTTATCCTAAAACCTAAAATGCTGAACAGGCCTTTTAGCCCTTCGAGCTCCAGGGACCTTGTTTGACTGCACCTCTGTGTTTCTGATTCCAACTTTTCATAAGAAAGAACCTTTCATATTGAAAATATCATCTGTTCTGCAGGCGGGATGATACAAAGCAGGAGAAACTGATGAGATTAATATACATTTTTGTGGGAAAGGTTTCAGTAAAATTTGCAAGTACCATATTGAAACCCCTGGTGTTTGTCTGCATACGTGTTGAGTGGGCGGTCCTATTCAGTGATTGACAGTTCTCTCTAAATACCTGCACTGGACTCATTCATACAGACATCAGAGATTTCAACGAATAAAATACAAGTTAAGGTGCGCTCACATGAATGTGTGACTTGCACGATTATCGGATCACATCACCCGGTGAGGCCGGCTTCTCTGCTGACAGGAGCGCTTCTGCTGCATGTATTTCTATGCAGCTGAAATGCTCCTGTCCAGAGAGTGTGCAGCAATGCCGCATAATGCCGACGCGATATCCGCCGAGCCACTCGCAAGTATGACTCCGGCCTTATACTAAGAATTTTCAAACAAACCTATATAAGGTTTCATACTACTTGGCTTATGCTGTTCAGAGATTGGTCTGCATGTATAATGTGACAGGTGTCCTTAAAGCTAGAGCTGCATATTTTACTTTTGACTTAAAGCCATATTGGCCTCCAGTTCTCACTGCTGATTCAAGTTCAAGCTAAGGCATAAAGGTAGCCACAAAGATCAGGTCCTCTCCTGACTCTTATATATGTTGAGGAAAGCCATTAGATCAAATACTTAATTAACCTCTATATGCAGAGGATTGTGAAAAGTGTGTTCAATAAAATCGATTCTCTATACATAAGCCAGGTTTTCAGATATAACTAAGATGGCCACCGATGACATCACAGACCCTACCATCAGCATGGATCCACCAGATGATGACAGACCCTCCCATAAGCATCACCATGGATCCATCCAATGACGTCATAGACCTGCCTATGATGATGCCCACCAATCAGCTCATGGACTAACACATTGTTCAACCCACTTGCCAATGGACACATTCAAGTGTGCTCACTGTAGAGCCGACCATGCCCTTTTCCTAGGTTATATAAAGGCATGCTCTTGAATAAATCAGGCAGTTCTAAGCCACCTCTGACCAAGGAAAGATGAATTTCCGACTGTGTGTCTGATGTCATTTTTCAAGCATGCACTCGATCCACATCAATTAGGTCAGGCAGTAGGCAACAAGTGATCTCTGATTAAGAATTCACCCTAACAAATACAGTACATGTATGTATTTGTTCTCGAGAGGGAGGAAGGTTTAAGCAGCTGTCAGTCACCTGTGGCAGCACCTCACCTCAGTGAGAACCAAAGGATCAGGAGTTTAAATTCAAGAGACAGGACCCCCAAATATATTGGATGGTTTTTCAGTTCTACCAAAATTAACCAAATTTAATATAACGTATATGTGACCTTAGGGCCCTAAGACTAACATCTTCAATAATGTACTGTACATCTTTACATTTCTGGAGTTAAAACCCTATGTAGAATAATACAGATACCTCTGGCTCATACCATGCAAGGTTAATCAAGATTCAAATGGGCATTTCGCGGAGTGTGAATGGGCCAGATTTGTTGGGCCTCAAGCTTTGTTGATTGATTTTTTGGGGGTTAAAAACATTCAGCACTGCACAGATTAAAATGTCATCTATTTTGTAAAAATCGTTCGGGAAAAAATAATTAATGGAATATTAGTAAAGTTGATGACAGTTTATTCTGTGTGGTGCTGAGTGTTTTCGACCTCCCAAAATCTGCTATCTCAATTGAAGATCTCATTTCATAAGCAGTGAGCAACACCGAGTGCGAGGCCGGCATCACACGGTATGATCATACCCGCCCCTGTCGTTTGTGCGTCACGGGCAATTAGTTGCCCGTGGCGCACAAAGATGTTAACCCCCTGTTACACGTACTTACCTCCCGGACGACGTCGCTGTGGGCGGCGAACATCCTCTTCCTGAAGGGGGAGGGACGTTCGGCGTCACAGCGACATCACACAGCGGCCGCCCAATAGAAGCGGAGGGGCGGAGATGAGCGGGACTTAACATCCTACCCACCTCCTTCCTTCCGCATTGCCGGTGGGACGCAGGTAAGCTGTGTTCGTCGTTCCCAGGGTGTCACATGGAGCGATGTGTGCTGCCTTGGGAACAATGAACAACCGGAGCACAGAAGGAGGACCGACATTTTGAAAATGAACGACGTGTCAACGAACAACGATAAGGTGAGTATTTTTGCTCGTTCACAGTCGTTCGTAGCTGTCACACGCTACGATATGTCTAACGATGCCGGATGTGTGTCACGGAATCCGTGACCCAGACGACATATCGCTCGATATATCGTAGCATGTGACACCGCCCTTAGGCCAAAGATGGCAGCAGATGATCGCGAGTCACAAAGGATCTTACTCCACACTAAGCATCCTTATATAATACACCAAATGACAATTTCTGTGCAGCGTACGGATACAGTATTGCCAAGTGACAGATCACTGCGTCTCTTTAATGTACCATATCAGGCCCACTCAGACAGGATTAGATGCTTCACAATTTCACAATATTTGGCAATGTCCATAATTTACATTTGTGCACCAATATTTCCCAAAAATATATGCTTCTTACCTTGAATGGCCTGTATGCTTCGGGTCTGCACGACGATGCAGAGCTGCAGGACAAGCTGGGGAGCGCTCTCCAGAAATGTCGCAAGCAAATGCAACATACTCACATCTGCATACTCGTACACCATCTTCCAGTAAAACCTCCATCGGTCATTCTCTCCACTCCGCCTGCTGCGAATTCCCAAATATATTGTATGGAAATACCTGAGATAAAAAAAATGTATATAATAAATATTGGCAGTAACAAATAATTAAGAATTCATAGGAACTATGTACTACTATGATTAAAGATTCATCCTAAACTACTGGAAGTACAAATCGGTCACCTCCCCTCATCAATGGAGAACATCGAGCCTTCCTATCAGCAATCTCTATTCAAGTAAAGGAATATGGTAGACTGTGTCACTCAATGAAACACTGATCTTTTTTGTAAAGGTTTGAATATCTGTCCATCCCAAGTGTCCAATGATTCTAAAGGTGGTTGTTCACTACTCGATCTACCCTTTCTCAATTATGACATGCCACCATGTAAGATAAAAACAGCCAGGACTCACCTCCGATGCCGACAACATCCCAGACCTCGAATGATGTTATGTCACGTGAACTCTACCGTCAATCAGCAGCCGCTATCTTACCGTATCAATTCTTTCGGAGAAAACTGACATCCGTAAGAAGTGAGAGCTCTGGAACTCAGTTTCATCTGAAGGAAGTGAGCAACCATTGAATGGCTGCGGATCGGTGCCAACAACGGAGGGTAGCATGGGCTGTTTTTGTTTTTACAAAGGGAAATACAGTAATTGAGAAGGGGTTATCTTAGTAGTGGACGACCACTTTAATTTAATTTTTAATTTAATTTTTACATTTAAACTTTTGTATTAGGAAATTAGCATTGACCACACATTTTGCATTGTTGAAAACATTTTATGTTAACGAGGACATCTGTAGAGACCTCAGATCATTTCTTGCATGGATATGTTAGGGCTAAATTTTATCATATACACAATTGAGTGTTTGGAAACTTTTTATACATTGTTAGCACAAGAGTTTAGGTCAACTGAATCCAAACAAAGGGGAAAATGTACCATGGCAGAAATACAGGCACATTACTTTGACAGGCTGATAAGCAAAGTATCATGATTCAAGATAGGACTAAGTATCTTGTGGAGGCATATAAAATCTTTTCAGATGACAAATATAATACTGAGATCAATAAGGATCCCACAAATGAATAACTGGCAAAATATAATTAACAAAGGAAGAATACAGAAAGGAAGTGATCTATAAAACAACTTCTTACAGTAGTACCCCCAGTTGCCATTATTTTATCATCTGCCCGAAAGAAACTAGGATATGCAAAAAACACTTGTTAAAACCAACTATTTCAACAGTCAATGAGGAACTAAAGCATTTTTCCCAAAAATCTTCTGGAAAAATGGTTGCGTTCCCCATTCACTTCCATTAATATTCAGTATACGAGTCAAGCCCATCCATGTTATATTGCCGTTCCTGTGTATCAACTTCTGGTTTCCCACTGACTACGCTACCTGCCTATGCTGCCCCTAGTGCTTCCAATAAAAAGACTCCAATCAAGACTCGGATTATTACAGTAAAACTGACTAGTGGTGATAATATTTGTGAAGCATAGTGGAATTATTGGTGCTTTATAAGGGAGTAAAATAAATTAATACACATTTACTGTGCAAAGTTTGTGGAAAAAGGTGTGGAAAAATTGCTGCAAAAAATAATTCTTTAAAAGATAGAAGAGTTGATAGTTTATTTTCAGCAATTGAAATGAATACATAAAAGAAACCTAAATCAGGTATTTTATAAAATTATAGTCAGATGTGTGAGTAATCAATTATACCAAACAGGGGGTAATGATCATCAATTTCATATGTAAGGAGAAACATATTCATTAAGGCTACTTTCACACTACGTTTTTTTAACTGAGGCACAAATGGATTTTTTGCCCCGAAACCGTATCCGTTACAAATGCGTTGTCAGTTCAATGCATTTGCAATGGAATCGCAGCAATATGCTGTCACATGCGGTTGCGTGTGGCACACCTGGATCTGTTGCTTTGCGGTATTTTACCTTTATTCAAAAACGCTATTTGCAGCGTTTTTGTTCTCGGGTAATATACAGCATGTCTGTTAGATTGCGGCGGTACGTGCAATGCATTTCAATGGGCGCCGGATCCTGATAGATAGGGCCGCTGGAAGAGTTGGATACAGCGCCAGAAGATGGCGCTTCTATGAAAGCGCCATTTTCTAGGGTGGCTGCGGACTGCAATTCGCAGCAGGGGGCCCAGAAAGCGTGGGACACCCTGCGCTGTTGATTCCAATCACCAGCTGCCTAGTTGTACCTGGCTGGATGCAAAAATTGGGAGAAGCCCACGTTGTTTTTTTTTTTTTAATTATTTCATGAAAAAAAGGGCTTCCATATATTATTGGTTACCAGCTGGGTACAAATAGGCAGCTGCAGGTTGGGGGCAGCCCGTACCTTCCAGCTGTACCTGGCTGGCATACAAAAATATGGTAAAGCCACATCATTTTTTTTTAGTTTTTGGGCAAAAAACTTACAAAAAAAGGTCTTCCCTGGATTTTCCATTGCCAGTGAAGGTAACACCAAGCAGTGGGTGTTAGCAGCCAGTAGCTGTTTGAGTTACCCTTAGCAATAGAAAATACAGAGGGAGCCCACGCATTCCCCCCCCCCCCTAACCCTAGGGTTAGAGTTATGTGTTTTGTTTTTTTTATTTTTTAATGAATTTAAAAAAAAAAAATCGACATGCGCTTCGCTCATCGAGCACCCGAGCATTTTACTGCTCACTCATCCCTACTCCTGACCACACTGCCAGCAGAACAAGTAATCAGATCAGCTGACTCCAGTGGCTGATTACTTGTTCTGTGTCCCCCTGCATCCATCGCAGCGTGTGCGGGCTGTGAGGTCAGCTGAGTTCATGTGGCACTGGACTCCGCTGATCTGAACTCAGCTGTCCTCACAGCCCACACATGCTCCGATGGATGCAGCAGACCACAGAACAAGTAATCAGCCGACACTGGAGTCAGCTGATTTGATTACTTCTTCTGCTGGCTATGAGGTCAGGAGTTCAGGTGAGTACAGATCAGCTGACTCCAGTGCCGGCCGAACTCAGCTGAATTCCACAGCCCGAACACACTGCGATGGATGCAGGGGGATACAGAACAAATAATCGGCTGGCACTGGAGTCAGCTGATCTGAACTCAGCTGAAGTCCTGACCACACAGCACGCACACGGTCACACGTGATCGGCAGCAGGCAGTGACTGTGGTTAACCTGCATCCATCGCAGCGTGTGTGGGCTGTAAGATAAGGAGTTCAGCTGACTCCCGATCAGCTGACTCCATTGCCAACCGATTAAATTCTGTGTCCCGCTGCTTGCATCGCAGCAGCCATAAAAAGTAGAAGTAGAAGGATCCGGTAAAATAACATACCGGTGAATTGCGATTGCATGCGTTGCCCTTTGGATGCACGAGATCCGATTTTGCGGCAAAAAATCAATTCGTGCTACAGTTAAAAAAACGTAGTGTCAAAGTAGGCTTACAGAAACAGCTATTAAAGAGGCTTAAAACTGGCAGAGGAACAACAACGAATTCTGCTTCAAAGGTGAAGATGTGAAAGACAGTTTCTGTCACAGGTCATACAAGACACAAATTAGTTATACTGCATCAGCAAGGTCTACCCTTGGCAAATATGCTGATGCTCTTTTGAATGATAAACCTGAAAAGACAAAAGGTGCATACCTGGCGTCTTATCCTGGTGAAACCAGTATAAGGGGGTGCAGGTAATCACTCACATGTATACGTTTTGTAAGTCACAACTACTGTAGTGTGCGTGTTGGCGTTAACAGCCCTACGAGATACAGTGTCGATCAAATGGAGTAGAAGAAAAGGGTTAATATGCCACACTACTGGACAAACTCAGGAGAGTTATGAAAGTGATCACCAGGTTTCAATGTTCATAGTTCATTGTTCACAGTACTACACATTTTGGAGTGAGCATGCCCCTTCTTCAGGAACCAACAAGGTACATTGTTATTGTTGGTTCCTGAAAAAAGGGCATGCTAGCTCCGAAATGCGTAGAACTGTGAACAATGCACTAGAAAGCCTGATGATCACTTTGATAACTCTTCTGAGTTTGTCCAGCAGGGCGGCATTTTATCCCATTTGTTCTACTCCATTTGATCAAGTTCTTTTGAAGAAGCATCCAAAAATGGGCACAGTTCAAGACTGAATAAACAATAGTCAGCTGAGGAAACTTAGTGCAAAATTGGAAGATGTCTCAAAACTAATGGGACCCAGCTACACCCATCTTCTGGTTGGCAAAAAGTGGTCTTCATAGAACAATTGTGGCTAAAAAGCTATAAAGCAATATCTTCGACATGAAAAGAAGGCCAAGTGACTCAAATGAGCACTAAACATGGGAACTATGGTACAACAAAATGGTAGCAAGTGCTCTGAGACTGATGAGTTAAGATGTGAAATATTTGGTCGGATCAGAAGGACGTTTGATTGCGAAGGGCTGGAAAGTGGTACATTAAAATCAGTGTCTGTAGGCAACAGTGAACCATGGTAGATGTTTACTGCAAGTTGGGGCTGAATTTTAGCAAATATACTGTATTTACAGAAAAAAAGATCCTAGTAGGTGGTGTGGTACATTAAACATATATTAACTAATTGCCCATAACAAAAATGTACATAAAGTCTTCCACATAACCTTTATTATTATTAATTATTATTATTATTATTATTATTAGTAGTAGTAGTAGTAGTAGTAGTAGTAGTAGTAGTAGTAAGATTGAATTAATCCCTATCTCACCAAGAAATGAAATTCACATGCGATTGTGTTCCATGAACAGAACTGTGGCCTGCATTATCCATAGCTAGTCCCTGTTGGGAGGAAAAATTATAAAATGTAATTAATGTCTCGGCAGTTTGAATAGTATAGGGACTAGCTGTGGATACTGCAGGCCACAGTATTTTACATTCACTATAATTGCATATACAGTGGGTGAAATAAGTATTGATCACATTACAAATCTTCAAAGAAAATATATTTCTACAGGTGCTATTGACATGACATTGTTGCCAGATGTCGGTAACTACCCATCCAATCCAAACATGCAAAGAAATCAAATCATAGATGACCATAAATTACGCTATATGTAAAAATGAAAAATTACACAACGAAAAAGTATTGAACACACTTTCTGAAATTTAATTAATAATTCATACAAAAGCATTGGTTGACAGCTTCAAGACACCTCATGTATGGAGAAATTAGTTGCATGCATTGCTCAGGTGTGATTTTGGCTCACTCTCCCACACAAGCACTTTAAATACTGAAGATTCCATGGGCTCCTTCTATAAACTCTGAGCTTTAGTTTCTAATTTTATTTTTTTTCTCTGAAACCAATTGAGAGTTTCCTTGACTGTGTTTGGGATCATTGTGTTGCTTAAATGTCCACTTTCATTTCATCTTCATCCTGGCAGATGGCAGGAGGTTTTTTTTATCAAGAATGTTTCGGAACATTTGTTGATTCAGCCTTCTCTTTCAAGTATATGATGTTTGCCAGTGCCATTTGCTGAAAAAAAACAGGCCCACACCATGATGTTACCACCTTCAAACTTCACTGTTGGTATGGTGTTAAAGGGCTCTAAATATGGTATTATGGCATCTAAAGAGTTAAATTGTGGTCTCAATCTAACCAGACTATATTGTCCCAGTATTCACAGGCTTGTCTAATGTTGTTGAGCAATCTTTAAACGTGCTTGAACATGCTTTTTGTTCATTAATGGAGTCTTGCGTGGTGAATGTACATACAGGTGATGGAAGTTGAGTGCATTACTTATTGTTTTATTTATAACAATTGTACCTGCTGCTTCCATCACCCGCTCATGGCAAGTTTATAGTAAAATTATGTTTTTTTAATTTTTCTGGAATATGGCCCCAACAGAGCTCACTGGAACCTAAAGTAGTTTAGAAATTATGCAACCAATTCCATTAGCATGTTTTGCAACAAAAAGGTTGCAAAAGTCTTGAGATAGCTCACTGGTTTTACTTATCATGAGATGTTTCTTGTGTGGCACTTTGGTAATGAGATATCTTTTTATAGGCCATCGGTTGAACCAGCTGATATTATTTTTTAATATATGTCAGGATTGCTTTCGAATTACTGATAGATTTTAGCTATTTTCATGACTTTCCATGGCCTGTTGCACCTTTCTTGCTGCATATGTTCAATATTTGTTACCTGTGTCATTTCCTATCATTACACATAACTAAATTTATGGTCATCTATGGTTTGATTTTTTTTGCCTTTGTGGATTGGATGGGACATTACCGACATCTGATGAGAAATACATGTCAGCAGCACCTTTAGAAATATGTTTACTATATAAATTGGTGACGTCTACAATAATAAAATACTTATTTCACCTGATTGAGATATATATATATAAAATACAGTCTGCACAAGCATTGGACTAGCTATATGTCACTGCCCAAACCTTAATCGTTTGCACTCTTATGGGCCTTTTGTTAATGTGCATTTTTGCAAACAGAGTTTGGGATTTGGTCCAGATTAATGGTGTCTTCAATGTTGTGAAATTCTGACAGATCCAATGGATATGGTTGGCTCCAAATATATTCAGCAGCAGGACAAGGACCTCAAACGTATAGCCAATATCAGTAGTCATTGTAAAGAAGAACAAGGAGTCCTGAAAATGATTACATGACCTCCACAGAGCTCTGATCTCAACATCGAATCTGTCTGGGATTGCATGAAGAAACAGAATTATTCGACCAAGAATACATTTACAGATTAATGGATGTTTCTCCAAGATGTTTGGAACAGCCTTCCTGCCAATTGCCTTCAAAAACTGTATACAAGTGTATTGAGAAGAATTATTGCTATTTCACAGGCAAAAGTTGGTTGCAATAAGTACTGGTTTGATTTAGATTTCTCCATTGTTCATTCACTTTGCATTATGTGAATTGATAAAAACAAACTATTAATGTTTCTATTTTGAAAGAATTATTACTCTTCAGTATTTTTTCCAAAACTTGTGAAAACTTGTACACAGGAATTTATATAAAATATTTATATATATCTATATCTCTCTCTCTATATATATATATATATCTATATATCTATATATATATATATATATATATATATATATATATATATATATATACGTACACACATACACAAATACACACAGAGAGAGGCTAAAGCATTTTAAACGATAATTTGGCTCTTTGAAAATTCACAGCGTGGTTGTTATAATCTGTATATCTGGAGTTAGCGATAAAACATATGCCATGTCTTTCTTTATGGGAGCCACAGCCTGGAATCTCCTCTGTGAGGTTATCCTCTATATAAAACAGACATCTGGAGGACGCCGTCCTGTGGGTCTCACTGAATTTCTTATCTCATATATACTGCTGCTTCAAGCTCATTCCCAACCGAGACTGGAATTGCTTTTCAACCGGTCTAGAAATACGTAAGATGATCACAGCACAATACATGTCAGCATTATTATGTTGTGGTGACTAAATCTAAGTCTTGTATTGGGCCTACTTATGGAGTGTCTCCATTGGTGTACACGTGCGCCCACCTTTCAATATTCTTTTTTCCTAAAACATTAGCTGTTGGCTCATTGGTCACAAATCACAATCCATACAGCACTTTTCTAGTATGCACGGCAACAAATCTTTACTGCAACCTACTGTACACGTCATTAGTTATACCTATTTTTCAGCCCCTAAAATACTCATCACTCCCACCAAACATCATGATTTAAGGACTATAAGTTTATTTAATTGGATGAGGGACAGTTTAAAACTATGGAACAAATATGTCTCTTGGTCCTCAAAGGGCCTACCTCATGAATACAACTATTTGGATCCAGAAGCACAACTGGGGGATTTCATTCCAGTATAATGTCCATATACCATTACAGAGTCATAAGTCAACCCCTCCAATCTCCAGTAGTCTAATAATGTAATATTTACTCTTACAAAACTATGTACATGTTTAACATGGGAAAAAATATTTTTGAAGTATGTTAGTAGTTATGTTTGTTTAATAAAATTGCAGGCTGTAAGCACTATAATGTAATTCGTTTTCATACCTCTGAAAGGCAAGTTGCAGACCAATCCAGATTTCAGGATTATCTATAGTGGGAGTGTCTCTCCCAGTAATATAGGCTGGATATGAGGCCTGTATGTATGCATTGCACTGCTATCTTCATTAGCTTATGTATTAGCACAACTTCTATTCTGCAGTTTTTTGCTTTTCATGTGCTTTCCTCCTTTTCTATAGCTTATTTTCCCGGCTCTTAAAGGTGTATTCCCACAAAGAAAGTTAATTTAAAAGTTTATTTTAATCAATAGGTCTTGGAATAATAATAATAATACGTTCCCGAATTGGATGTGTTAAAAAAATGTTCCTGTGCTGAGATAATCTTATATATGTGTCCCAGCTATGTACTGTGTAATGGCTGTGTCTGACCATACAGGAACATGGTCTGATCATTCCAAGTCTCCTGGGCCGGGGAGAAGGCAAAAGAGTAGAAAGACATTACAGCACGGGATCACAGCTGATATTTTTTGTGAAGAAAAACATTTCCATTCCTATTTTTAAAGAATGTTTTACCTTGATTAAATAATTACTTGTGATCCCGTGCTATAATGGATGGCTACTTTATTATTTCCTCCCCTGCCCAGGAGCTGTAGTATGATCAGACCACATCCTTGTACAGTCAGACACGGCCATTACACAGTACACAGCAGGGACACATATACAAAATTATCTCAGCACAGGAACATTTTTTTAAACACATCCAATTGTGGAAATTATTATTCCAAGATCTAATGTTTAAAATAAACTTTGTTCATGGGAAAACCATACTAAGACTAGAAACACTCACCTTGCTCTCCATTCTTGAGATCGGAGTATAATTCTCAACAAATTCCTGCTACTAATTCTTAGATTGGGGCCCCCCTACTATATAGTGTCCGATGCCAGAGAATCGGATACAATATGCTAATGACACTTGGCTCAAACTGAGCTGTGAGCGAGAGACGTGTCATTCACTCTTTTCCAATTCTGTAGCATGCAAGGACTGGGATCACAGGTGAGGAGAAGATGGAGAGATTAATTTCTCCATCTTCTCCATTAACTATCTTGGCATATATCGGACTGCACTCGGATGATATCCAAGTGCAGTCCGATGTTTCACTTGTACCCATAGCCTTGTATGGGTGCGTGGGATCTGAGAGTTGCTTCCAAACCGAACATGTTTTTCTCAGTCTGATTAGTGCTGAAGAAAAATGCGCAGATCTCATCTGCATCATTGACTAAGGGGTACTTTGCACACTACGATATCGCAGGTGCGATGTCGGTGGGGTCAAATCGAAAGTGACGCACATCCGGCGTCACTGTCAACAGTAGCGTAGTGTGTAAAGCATTTTACATACGATTAACGAGCGCAAAAGCGTCGTTATCATATGATCGGTGTAGGGTTCAACATTTCCATTATGCCGCTGCTGCGACGATACGATGTTGTTCCTTGTTCCAACAGGCAGCACACATCGCTGTGTGTGAAGCCGCTGGAGCGAGGAACATCTCTTACCTGCGTCCCAGCCGGCTATGCAGAAGGAAGGAGGTGGGCAGGATGTTTACGTCCCGCTCATCTCCGCCCCTCCACTTCTATTGGCTGCCTGCCGTGTGACGTCGCTATGACGCCGCACGACCCGCCCCCTTAGTAAGGAGGCGGTTCGCCGGCCAGAGCGACGTCGCAGGGCAGGTGAGTGCATGTGAAGCTGGCGTAGCGATAATGTTCGCAACGGCAGCAATCACAATATATCGCACCTGCGACGGGGGCGGGGACTATCGCTGCAGCGTCGGTAACACATTGTTACCGATGTCGCAGCATGCAAAGCCCGCCTAATGGTCCGAGTGCAATGCGAGATTTTCTCACATAGCACTCATCCAATTAATACGCTTGTGTGACCCTGACCTAATACTGAGAAAAAGGGAGAGGGAGCAGAGAAAACTGTCAGAACCAAATGAAGGACATCTGACAGTTTAGGATTCAGTTTTGCAAAATAACTAAAGGCCGCTTTACGTGCTACGATATATCTAACAATATGTCGCCGGGGTCAAGTCGTAAGTGACGCATATCCGGCCTCGTTTGATATATCGTAGCGTGTAACACAAATGAGCGACTGTGAACGAGCAAAAATACTCACCTTATCGTTGCTCGTTGACACGTTGCTCATTTTCAAAAACATCGAACGTCCTTCTGTGCTCTGGTTGTTAATCGTTCCCGAGGCAGCACACGTCGCTCCGTGTGACACCCCGGGAATGATGAACTGCAGCTTACCTGCGGCCGCCGGCAATGCGGAAGGAAGAAGGTGGGCGGGATGTTTATGTCCTGCTCATCTCCGCCCCTCCGCTTCTATTGGACGCCTGCCGTGTGATGCCGCACGAACCGCCGCCTTAGATAGGAGGCGGAACGCTGGCCAGAGCGATGTTGCAGGGCAGGTAAATCCGTGTGACGGGGTTAAGCGAGGTTGTGTGGCACGGGCAGCAATTTGCCCATGTCGCACAACCGACGGGGGCGGGTATGATCGCTTGCGATCTCGCTAGCGAGATCGCAGCGTGTAAAGCCCGCTTTATAGTGAGTTTTCACTGAACAATCTGTAGCATTAAACGTCTGCCAATCGTATACATATTTGCCGATCGTCGGTCACTTATTGGCCTGTTTACACTGGTACACTACATCGCCCATGTATCAGGACAATCAGTAACACATTCTAAAGTTTGTATAGACTGGAATTGTTCTTGGCAGCACAGGTCCTGTTTACACATGACGTGCTGCCAAGAATGATTATTTTTTAAGCAAGGTAAAAGTTCATTTCACCAAATGAATTAGTGCTTTACTCATCCGAGTGACCGTCTGCCTGCTTCCACTACACAATTGCCTTTGAACAGGTGTCCATTAAACATCAACCTAAGCATATCACGATTAGAGAACAAGTTCATCGCCTATATACCAATATATAAAAAGGATTGAAATTTATCTTCGTGGACAAAAATAAGTGTGGTCACATTCAGCAGATAAGCCACATATTTTTGTTCTGAATTTTTCTAGGATTTCCATGTGGATTTCCATGGCCTTGCAGCAAAAAACTATCAACAAGAATTTTGAACAGGTGACCATAGCATCCCTAATTCTTCCAGAAGCCAAAATAAGTCAGGCAAGTTGCAGTATTTGCCCATCATACACCAGCTATGTAAACCTAATAAAATTGTGACAAACTTTACATATTTTTAGTGTTATTACAGTTAACTATATTTAGAGGCAATCTTCTTCAAGTTGAATCAGTGCAGATTTTTCCACTGAATTTGTGCCTGTGTACACATGCCCTAACCAATTTCTTGCCTAACGATAATTAAACCACATAAAACTTTACAAGTTTGCACTAGACACATGGTCCCAAGTTAATAAGAAATTGTATCACTTACAGAAGACCTGTCACCAAACCAAAATTGGGCAGTGATTGCTCTTATTTATTCTTGGATTTGTTTGTTTTTGATTACCGTATTTTTTTTTAATCCACCATATGATTTTATATTCCTTATTAATTTTGCAGCCAACTTGCTAATTTATATGGTCTTTACCAAAGGGGCGTTGTTCACAGGCTCCTCTGGGGCGTGTCTTTTGACTGCTCTGTTAGCAACACCTACTTGGCAAATCATAAAAGTCCTCAAATTAAGCGCACTAAATAAAAAAAGGCTTATCTCTGGAATTGTATGGCAAATTAAAAAAATAAAAAGCAGAATGCTCAATTGAGCAGGAATAAATTAATAGCAAAAAACTGTCCACCTTTGACCTGGTGACAGGTCCCTCATAAGGATGCAGGTGTAATGCTTGCCGATGGAGATGGTGAAGTGGTGAACTAAAGTGGATCCACTGGATCACAGGGGGACACGTGCTTCCCTTTAGTCAGAAGGGCTTCACTAAGCACCCTCCACGAGATGGATGCCAGGTGCTACTCCCAGGGCAGAAACCGGGACTGTGGCAGCTGACCCTAAGGGCAAGGGCGGACACTGGAGCAGACAGGCTGGGACAGGTGGCATGGCCGGGATGGACAGGCAGTCACTGGTATGGCAAGGACCACTGGGTAGCTGAGGGTGGAGGCACAGCCGGCGGCAGACAAGAACACTCTCGGTGTGGCAAAAGCCACCGTAGTTGCTGAGGCTCGAGGCACGACTGGGGCGGATAGGCACAGACTCTGGCATAGTGTGAGCCACTTGGGTAGCTGAGGCTGAAGGCAAGGTCGGGGCGGACAGGCACAGCCAAAACTTAACAGAAATGTACAACTTTAAAAGTGGAATTCTTGGGAAAAACACACTCTCTGACCTCGTTAAATGACTAATACAGCACTCAATAACGTTACATCGCTTTTACACCATCCTGTAACTGAATTTCTTGTCTTTCGTGTTCATTAAGACTAATTATTATTACTACCACACAATAGAGTGTTACATAACTGATAGATCCTGCATTGTACATACGCTCCCAAATGTGCAATTTCCAGGAAACAAGAGCAATGTGGAACAAAGAACGAAATATTCATTTGATATTTTTCCAGAGAACATTTTCTAAGAGAGAAAAAGTATATGAAACAAATGTTATTTCCTGGAGCAGCTGCCTGATAAAAGGTTAAACTTTACTTGGCTAGTTTCAGAATCCACTCCGTTATGCTTCAGGTCATTTACTGTAACTTAAGATATTTTGAGCAACTTTAAAAGGTATATAAAGGAAAGTATAATGAGGCTTGTCACATAGCAACTGTATACCAGACGAAAGGAAGAATCACATATTACTACAACTTCATGAAGAATATATAATGGGTTCTCATCTGTCATGTCGGAAAAAATATATTAGGCTCATTGCTCGTTATATTGTTATCTCCCTTAGCAGTCATTTCCCAGTTTTTTTACACTCCACAATGGAAAATAAGTTGAATTATCGCATGCAAATTTGATATTAAGAGGTCTTGGAAAGTCATGTGATGGCCTCTATGCCAGGAGTACTGGTGATCATGTTGTGTATTTCAGATTCAGGTCGCTAGAAATTGTATCAGCTCAACATAAGCATTTTTTTGTATAAATTTCTATAACTTCTTTTTCACTTTTTGTTCTTTTTTCACTATTACTAGAGGGTACCAAACATACTTTGAAGTTGTTATATGTCAGATAATTACGGTAAATAGAGCACCAAACTTCCCGGTAAAGTCCAGTTAACAAAAGGAACCCTTTTATGGCCGAGGACGGCCCCCCTGCATTGATGGCCTATCCTATGGATAAATCAAGAATGAAGTTTCCTATGAAACCTCCTTGACGGTACTCGTATTAGTTTTTACCTCCTTCACGTCATATTACATTTATGTTGACATGAGTCATCTTTCTTTGCTTTTGAGTTGCTGTGCAATATACGGTAAGCTGCACAGAGCTGATAAATCAGCGGCCTGCAGACAAAAACCCTGTATATGACTCAGAAAGTCTACATGTAATAACTAGTGATAAAGAATACCCTGTATACAAGAGATACAAATGAATCTAAAGAGTGGATGATGAATAGAACTGCAATACATGTATAGAGGATACTGCACATCTCCCACCGCATGTGGTGACATTAAAGAGCAGGCGCCGAAATGAGCACGTCGATCCATAGACAACAGCAAAATGCACAAATCTATGCAACAAAATGTCCTTTTCTGCAGAATGAATAATTTAGATAAATAGATTTAGTGTAACATTAATACACGGAAGGTGATGCTCCAAAATATATGTATAATGTTTTTTATGCAGTTGGGCCACATTTTGATGTCTAGACTATACAATGACAATTGGATGTTGTACACACCTGGGCGCACAAAGTTATGTGTTGGCAGATCTTAAGCCCGCTTTACACGCTGCGATCTCGCTAGCGTGCGTACCCGCCCCCATCGTTTGTGCGTCTCGGGCATATCGCTGTCCATGGCGCACAAAATCGTGCGGACCCGTCACACTACTTACCTGCATAGCGACGTCACTGTGACCGGCGAACCACCTCCTGTCTAAGGGGGAGGTTCGTTCGGCGTCACACCGACGTCAGTAAGTGGTCGCTCAATCAAAGCAGAGGGGCGGACATGAGTGGCTGTAACATCCCGCCCACCTCCTTCCTTCCTCATTGCCAGTGGACGCAGGTAAGGTGAGGTTCCTCGTTCCTGCGGTGTCACACATAGCGATGTGTGCTGCCACAGGAACGACGAACAACATCGTAACTGTAGCAGCAACGATAATTGAGATTGGGGGGGATGTCACCGATTAGCGATTTTGAACGTTTTTGCAACGATTCAAAATCGCTAATAGGTGTCACACGCAACGACATCGCTAACGCGGCCAGATGTGCGTCACAAAATCCGTGACCCCAACGACATCGCTTTAGCGATGTAGCGTGTAAAGCCACCTTTACTCATTTCTTATATTTCAAATCTGTTCAATTTAAGCAGTTAGGAGTTATTTGAGATCTAAAAAAAATGCCCTGAGTGCAAAATTAGTGATAAAATAATAATAATAATAATAAAAAAATAATAATAATCACTTTCTTAAAGTACCACTCCAGCATTTATTTGTTTTTATTTCTTTCTCCACTGGTTAAGTATCAGAAATGTATATTCCATGTGTGGCATAATACTTACTGGTCACTGTCTTCTATTGTTTCCAGCACCGCTCTGGTCCCCCGCCACCATCATGTGACCGCCACTCTGACTGGTTGAAAATCACTGCCGATCTTAAAGGGGTTCTCCACTACTCAGACAATCCATTCTCCTACTCATGTTTGCCCCATAAAAATAAAAAATGCTTATACTTACTTTTTGTGCAGGCACTGTTCTAGCGGTTCCAGCACTCGTTCTTCTGATGCTCACGTGAAATTGTTAAGTCAAGCGAGCCCTGCGGCCAGTCACCGTTGGCTTCACTGTCACCACCTTCAAATGCATGAGTAATGAACAGGAAGTGAGTGACCAGCCACAGCTCTTATTTCCTGTTGATTACTAATACATCCAAAGGAAGGGAGAGGGAAGGAGGAGGTGATTCTGTGCGTGATATAACAACCTTATGTGATCCCTAGCAGACAAATTGCCGACATCGATGGAACAGCATTGGCACAGGAGGTGAGTATAAGCTTTTTTCATTTTAATGAGGCCAAACATGGGCAATGAGAAGGGGTTGACCAAGTAGAGGACAACCCATTTAATGTAAGTCTATGAGAGCCTTGTTCTGAGTCTCATCAGAGTTAGATTGAGAAGTGACTTCCAGCCCGTACATATCAGCTGCTTACAACTGTGGTCACATGGTCCAGAAGAGGACCGGAGCAGCCATGGAAATGGCAGAAGTTGGGGACTGGTACGTTTTTTTACTACACACATGGAACGTACATTACTGATACCTAACCGGTGAGGAAATAAAAAAAATGGTACTTTACACATTTGGTGCTCCTTTGTGGCACGTCTTCAGTGTAGGATTAATAATCAGAGACTGTTGGGCGCCACAGAAGTAGCAGAGGTGGAGGGCTAGGTAGTTTTGTTTATCAACTGCACTTAGCCATATTTCTTTTGTGTTTTTATCCTGTACATTCCATTATTAAACTGTAGACTTTATGTATAGGGACATATTTCATTGCTGCATTTACAGAATCAAGAGATGTATAATGTTGGGATAAAATCATTTTAACAACAGTAAGGATTACACTAAAATATGTTTCATTAATTAGTAAGGATTCATGATGAAACTAAATGTTGTAATTATTGAATTTTTAAGCTTTCCATTACCAGCTATGAAGCAGTGAGATGATTAAATATCAGTTATCCTATAAATAATTCCACTGAGATGTCCCCTTCTTCATGAACTTCATGATTTATCACAAGTCTCCTGCTCCTAAGGTTCAATCAATGGATCTACATCTACAACACAATACCAAACATTGCCTCGTGTCAATCAGTCTTCTATGTAGACAGTATCAATGGCTTTAATGAGATCTGGATACTGTACATTTACAAGTGATCTCAGCGCTTAGCTCATCAAGAGGCAATACAATTAGTTTTCATGACCTGCCAGCAGACACCGCCAGCTGAACCTTAAAATGGAGAGCATAAATTTTCCGCCATCAGTGAATGGGATTCTCCCATTAGCTTTACATTCACAACTACAGATTATTTGCTATAGAATTATTTTATTAGGTGTCTGTACATTTTTGGCATTTTTTTGCAGTTATGATAATATATCTATTAGGTTTACAATACAGTTTAATAATAAGATTTTTTTCATATCATTCAAACATCATATTATCTGCTAGAAGATGGTCCTATGAGCTCCTGCAAAATAGAAATCACATGAACAATTACAGAAATTGTCACTATGTGCTACTGTACCGCCCCGCGGGCTTGGCTGCGGCCGCCGAGCCACTTGGATCCGTGCTCGCACTGCGAGTGGTGGCTCGAGCCTCTCACGGACCCGGGGGTCACGTCGCTCTGCAATGGGGTTGGCGCTACACGCGGGGATTTGGGTGTTTGGTTTGAAGGGATAGTTCATTGTAGACACCACCGCTACGGTGAAGGTGTGGTGACCCCGGGAGCGGTGTAGTAGCGCAGCTAGGTGTTGACCCCTCCATGGGTAGGGGATATTGGTCCCGGGGTCCGGTGGGCCCGGGCCCGGGTGCAGGGTGTAGTGTTGCTGTGCAGTGCGGCGCGGTGCCGGATGGCACTGGTGTACTCACTCTGACAAAAGACACTGGAGTCACTGGTAAACCAAACGGAGCGATGAACGGGGCCCACAGCCGGCTGCAGCTTTTCCCAGATTAGGTTGGTAATGTCCGCCTTTCTCCTGCACCTCTGTGTGTGAATCTTGACTCCTGTGCCTGGGCACCGGTAGTCCGCTCCCCGACGTGTATCTGTCGTAGGAGCCCGTTTGCCCGCAGACACTGGCCCTTTGGATCTCTTGCCCTTGGCGGTGGCACTTATCCGGAATGGTTGGACTGTTGCCTTCAATCGGGACTTAGGTGGGAATGAACCCCTGAGGTCCAGACTGCAATCAGTTAATTCGACTATGGTGGTGGCTTCTAGCCTAGTTCGGGGTCTGAGTACCCTGCCTGGTGCTCCGGTATCCAGTTGGCTCCTCGGTTCAGTTCCGGCGGGCCACTACCCTGTCCCGGTCCATTACGGTTCCACCGGTCGTCTTTCCGTTCTCCTGCAGGTGGCCACTACCGTCTGCCTCCTTGCCAATGGTGATTGGGCTCCAACCCAGCCACCGGATTAGTCTTTGGCAGGCCTGAGCACAGGTGTGCTTCTGGACACAACCTCCCTCCTTCACTGTCAAAACCACTCTCTCAACTGACTTGAACTTGACTACTAGGTTGCCGCCTCCAGACCTGTGAACTCCTCGGTGGGTGGAGCCAACCACCTGGCTCCACTCCCTGTGATGTGGACATCAAACCTGAAGGGTGGTTACAAGGCTTTTAAGTTTGACTGATGTTACCTAACTGGGAAGGGGGGTGTGTAGTGTTGTTGTGTCTACCTGGGATGACCTGGATAGTCCAGGGCGTCACACTACACAATGGATGTCTAATTATTAGTGATGGGTGAGCACTACCATGCTCGGGTGCTCAAAATTCATAACAACTAGTGGAGAGTGAGCACTACCATGCTCTTGTGATCTGTACTCACAATGACTAATAATGAGTGAGCATTACCATGCTCTGAGGCACAGTACTCCTAACAACTAGTGATGAATGAGCACTACCATGCTCGGGTGCTCAGTACTCTAAACAAATAGTGATGAGCGAGCACTACCATGCTTGGGTGCTTTGTACTCGTAACAACTAGTTTTGGGCGAGCACTACCATGCTCAGGTGCTCTGTACTTGAAACAACTAGTGATGAGTGAGCACTACCATGCTCGGGACTTGGCACTCAGCTCGGATGGGCGTGACTCAAGCACCTGAGTATCATGGAATTCAATGGGGGATTTGATAATTTTTTCCGGAAGATTTCCTGGAAAAATGCTTGCGTTCCCCAGTGACTTCCAGTATACTCGGGTGCACTAATTACAGTCATCTGAGCATCCAGCTGCTCTTAACGAGTACTGAATACCACTAATTATATGGAAGCTTTCTGTCATATAATCATTTTTCTGCCATTCAAAAAATGAAAGTAACTGAAAGTGAATCTCTAGAAAATAAGAAAAATGTCATAACTACAAAATTGCACTTTTAAGAGGTTTCTATGGTGCTGTGTACACTACAGATTTTTTAGATAGTGATGAGCAGATCAAGCAAAATTTAATTTGCTAGTTACTCTGGAGATATGATTTGCAGAGAAGTTA